>NC_047155.1:4665931-4868431 GCF_009819705.1 Hippoglossus hippoglossus
GAGAACGAAGACTTAAGTGTTTGTAGACTGAAGCTGTTTTCACAAATACTAAAATTAGCTTCACTCACTTTGAAATGTTCTGCACGCGCTGCTGGAATTCAGCAAAGTCAGTGAAGTTCAGTTTATTCCTGAAAGATCATGAGAGAACAAAGAGAAAAGGGAGATCAGGACGGAAGAATGTAACCGAACAGATCTGACAGGCGGCTTCTGATCATAATATTTGTGCTGTGAGGAAACATAATCCAACAATCAGTCGTGTATAACAGTGCGGCGATAAACGAAATCCTTTCTCCTGGCACAAAGAGCGAAGTGAGACCTGCTCAGGTGCGTCAGAGTCGGACGCGTTTGAAGTGTTAAATGAGGCCTGTAATGAAGCACAGAAAGCGTCGGTGCTGCCGCCTGCTGCTTTAATGTCAGAGCACGAAGATCACAGACCGGATGGAAATAACTGGAGAGCAGCAGGAGACGGTCGGCAGCTCATCATTTGTCTCCACGCAACCTCTGATAGACGCCAGAATATTTCAGAGTTTAGCTCAGAATGATTCTGTCTGTTCATGTCCAGGCACATGAAACATGTATGTGACCGTGACATGTGGGTCCAGATAATTGCGTCTGGATGTTTTCACAAATGAAGAACGCAGCAGGATGTTGTCCAGGTCAGATGCGTTCACAACGGCAGGAAAATGTCCCGAGCATTCAGACCTGGATAGAGCACGAGATGTATAAATTCAACACAACACATTGACACCAGCGTCAGTTCCTATCACCAAAAGTTGTCGAATCTCTCTCGTCTTCTCCGTGTTTTCTTCTTTTCTTCCTGAGATGCTTTGACAGGCAGGAAAAACTCTGAAGAATGTCCAGAGCAACTGACTCTGACATGTATTACAGCCCCTCCAGATATTTTCAGGGTAATGTCTGGAGTTCAGTGCCTGTCTAAAAGCAGCATTCAAGTGCAAAGCATACTGGGTGAAAACACTGGTTACTCAGTTTAAGTGTTCAGTAAATCACATAAGAAAATCAAAACTACTCAATGACTCAGGCAGCGTTTTATTCTCTCTCTCGTCCTCTTTTCTTTACAGCGATAACAGCGGCAGATACACAGTCACAACTCATTGTGCTCTTTAAACAATGGCTCTTTGATTTCAGACACAAGTCAACAATAGAAGCTTCTCATTTTTAGTCAGGAACCATCACTTGCTTCAGAAGTAGCTCCTGTCACTGGAGGATTTGATCAGTTGCAGCTAAATGGCACTTGAACGTTTGGCAAAGCTGAAAACTCTGTGTGGACTGATTCTTCAAATGAGAAACTTGCATAAGGGTTTTTCTGTAAGCACATCATGTATGTGGTATCAAGCTGAACTCGTGCTACAGCTAACGAGGCCCACTTCCTCAACAGTTAATTATTAATGGAGAGTATGAGGACATTAAATTAAAGGAGCAACATTCGTCATGTATTGCAGGGAAGAGCTAGTTAGCGCTAGTAGCACCTTGTTAATTCAGATTAAATGAAACGTTATTTCATGCTAACATAACACCTTTGAATCTTTAACGATGTGAGAAGACTTATTATTTAAACTAACATAGTTCTGCCTAATGACTTGGCCTCTAAGGTAATGCAAGGCTACTACCACAGGATGTATGGTAGTTATCTGGACATGCTAATGGTAGCATTTGACAACACCACTACCTCTTGTAGTTTTATTTATGATTCTGGTAAAAAAAGAAGGTAATAAAAAATCGTATCTCTCTTCTTACTCATACACACTTCAACACAAGGAGAAATCTTAAGATCTGCTGTATATAAAGATGAAGCCAAAGCATCTCCATCTCCAGCTGATAGCCGGCTGCAGTATAGGGCATAAATCCTGCCTCCTCCATGTAAGTGGATGGGACATGGACCAACCTAAATGGACAGAATACACGTTAAAGAATTTATCTCAAAGATGGATTCTGTCAATCTGAATCCCGATTGGTCGAAGGCGTGTATCGATGGGACCTTGCTACCTCGGCTCCGCCCCACAAGCTCTACTGTGCAGAGTCTGGCTCCAGAAGAGGGGGGGGGGGGGGATTCGTATCTGGGATGTTTTCGCTTCATTTTTGTATCGTGGAAGGAAGTGAAGAAGCGTTGTCCATCTTTATATACAGTCTCTGCTACTTACAGTTAAAAAGCTAAGATTAGACAAACACTGTTTGGTGCTTTTAAAACGTATACAACTCTTCAGTGTCTGTGAGTGAAATCAAGGATTTTGCGTGTTTGTCATAACAATCAGGCCCCTTCACCCCCACCCCCCACCCCCTCCACTCAAATCAAGGCTCTTGTGTGCATGAATCCGAGGTATGATGTGTGTGTGTGTACATATTTGTAAGCAAACACACAGGAGCCCTGTGATCAGCTGAAAGCTCCTGATGAGCAGCGGAAGCATCCAACTGCGATCTGATTTCCAGCTGACCAACACATCAGCATGGACTCCTCTGAGACCTCGCTCTGTCCCTGTGTATTTGCTCACTCATCCCTGACAGATTGAACTCTGGGTCCTCTGGTGGAACCTGCTGCTGCTGTTGTTACAGAATGAGGTTTATTTAACATGACTTCTGCAGAATAAAGTGAAAAAGGTGATGGCAGACCACGTTTCACTTGGATTGAAGATGAGTGAGCGTCCTACAGGCTCAAAAATCTTTTGCGTGTCCTCTCTCCTTCTGGACTTGTTGACATCTGTGTTTATCTTTTCGGGGGTTTCCAGTTACTGAAACGTACACATTTATCTTTTCTGTCACTCTTCCAGGTACCTGAGGCCATTGCGAAGTGTCAGCGTGCAGGCATCACTGTACGCATGGTTACCGGAGATAACATCAACACCGCACGTGCTATTGCTACCAAGTGTGGCATCCTGCTGCCTGGGGAGGATTTCTTGTGTATGGAGGGGAAGGAGTTCAACCAGCAGATCAGAAATGACCAAGGAGAGGTGAGACCAGGACAAAAGTGTTACTGTCTTGATAATGCCCCCGTGATAAAGCAGGGAAATACTTCACCTCTCATGCCCAGTTATCGTTGATCATTTTTAAAAACACAACTACCTTCAGAGGTAGTGTTCAAGGTTTCCGTACAAAGGCAGGGATTATATTTTGTAAGTATTTAACCCATAATGTTTATTGTGGGGAAAAAAAAACCTGATAAAAGTGTTCATGTTTTACTCCTTTAGGTGGAACAAGAGCGTCTGGACAAAGTTTGGCCCAAACTCCGTGTCTTGGCTCGTTCTTCACCGACAGACAAACACACTCTGGTTAAAGGTGGGTTCATTCTAACAGGGATTCAGTAATATGGTGCAGGATGTATAATTTATATCTAAGTTATCAGTAATAAGTGTCTTTTTAATCCAGATATCATGCAAACTGAGAATAATCAAAGCAGTAAAACATAAACAAACAACTGAGGGATCTTTCCTCAAATATTCCTGCACACATTGAGATGGAGAATTGTCTCCTTGTTCCGTTCTGTTGATCAGGAATCATCGACAGCACGGTGCTTCAACCCCGACAGGTGGTGGCAGTGACGGGAGACGGCACCAACGATGGCCCCGCCCTCAAGAAAGCTGATGTTGGCTTTGCCATGGTAACCACTTCTTCATTTCTTTCACCTTTTTTTTTTCTTTCTCCTGCCGTCTTTGTTCGACAGCTCTTCACTCATTCCCTCTTCTACTGTTTCAGTTTGCTCTGCATCATTAACAAACTGGGGAAAAAAATCCTTTAAGTTAATTACATTTTGAATTCAGCCGTGAAAGAAGTATTTTCTCTAAACGTATATACACAGTAACGATTGAGCTTAATGTCTAGATTCATTAAGAAAGCTGTGAAATGGAACAGTTAATCTATAAATGTTGAGCATGGATGACTCGGCTCATCCACAGAGGATCCTTCTCCTCTGCCATGTGTAGTGCCTTAGAGGGAGAATATTGTTGTCTCTTTATTTTTGTCTTATTGCTGTATTTACATTACAGTAAATAATGTATCAGTCTTTTTATATCATTGACTCTAATCACACGTATACATGTACTTTGTGTGTTTACTTAAAACAACAAATAAGTTGTACTAGTATGTTTTAGACGTTCAGATGTTTCTTTCTCATCAAATGAACAGTTTGAATTTCTATCATAGCGAAAATCATGTCTACATTTATTCTGTAAAATAATATAGAATATGTAAAAAAAATACATGTATATATTTTTTTTTATGTAAATATATTTAATATTTAAGCTGTGGAAAAATATATGGAACCAGTGGCTCCCAGAAAATGAGTGAAAAATACATCTAAATATCTAAAAAATGTATCGTATGCAAAGGAAAGTATTTAATTTAATATTTTTTCATTTATATTATTTGTAGTTAAGGAGCTCAAACATATATAAGCCCTATATAAACCATTGTCTGCTCTTTATTGTCTTATTAACTGCTGATTCAGACTCTGATGTTTGTATATTTATATCCAGAACAAATGAGCACACTGAGCTGAAAATAGTCAAATCAGTGAAGTTTACGTTTTCTTAAGCAGATGAACTCAAAAGAAAATATTTTTAGATTCTTTCCTTAGTGTCCTAGATTTAAATCTGACTGAGCTGGTGTATAAAGTCTTTACCATATGAATGCTGAAGGCAGATATTTGACATGTGAACCAACAGGGAATTAATCTCCTGATAAATTATGCAAAGAGACTGATTTCAGTTGTTTGTTGTCGGTGAATTTTAATGAATCAGGAAAGATTAATAATGAGACGTTTCTCTGAGTTGACATCAGAACACAAAGACCTGCACAGAGCAACGATCAGCTGAAGACACAGTGGATGCTTATCATTGAAAAGTGAGTGTAGATGAGCTCAGCAGCATCAGCCGAGCTCTGTGTGTTGTTGTGACCTTTATTTACTGAACTCCAGTGGCTCCTGTAGGCTGCTCAGCGGCCGCCAGGCTGTCAAACAGCTCCCCAGCAATCGTTACTGTTCTTAAACACAACACAGGGACACTCGGGGGACTTCAACCAGTGACCTTCCAGTCCTAATGTGTCCCAGGTGGAATATTTTCAGTTAGCACAGAGTGTCCCTGTTCAATTATCACCTGTTCAGCCGGAGAACAGAGAGCGACCTACCTCCGTCTGTTTGTGAAGAGTCTGCAGAGAGGAACCCGCTTCACAGCGTCTTCATGGTTACTGTTAACATGAGACTAATTGTCCTGCTTTAGTTTTACCTCTGTGTCAGTTGACTGGGGTAAACCTGTTCTCGGTTGAAGCCACGTACAGTTTAGCTGCATGTTCCCACAAACCAGGGATGTCTGACTCACCTAGGAGAGAACAGAGGCCTCTCCTAGGTGAGAAAATACATGCAGCAGCTTTTAACAGTACATTTTAGAGAAATGAATCTGATTAGCTGGAAACAGCAGCTCATCTCCTGCAGGAAACAGTCACATTAAACTTTCTTTTACGTTTACAACTGTCGTCATGGGTCACAGCTGTTGGTCTTTTTAACTCCTGACGTCCGTGACCATTGAGGTGAAGCATTTTTATTTAGAAACAAGAGTGCAGCTCTTTCAGACAAACCCGGTCTCTTAACACTCTGAGCTGCCCAGTGCAACCAGTTTGGAGTTCAGTGCCTTGTTCCAGAGCGCTTGAATTAAAATTCAGCTCCAGCTGCTGAAGGGTTATTTTGAACTTTCATCTAAAATCCTAAACTGGGATTTGACATGTCCCTCTGCTTCCTATCAGGGAATCGCTGGCACAGACGTGGCGAAGGAGGCGTCTGACATCATCCTGACTGACGACAACTTCACCAGCATCGTCAAGGCCGTCATGTGGGGGAGGAACGTCTACGACAGCATCTCCAAGTTCCTGCAGTTCCAGCTGACCGTCAACGTGGTGGCTGTGATCGTGGCGTTCACCGGTGCCTGCATCACACAGGTCGGCTGGTTACTATCCCGTTATTTCTCGGAATAATTCATGGATCTTGATGAAAAATCTGATAAATATTTATTACAAATCTGGATCTAATGAATTTAAATGTGGTTTCATAAGCGGCCTGCTGGGCCTTGGCAGACGTAAATACTCTGAGTGCCCGTTTGGTTTAGATTCGAGACACAAGGCATAAGTTGAATTTTATCTCCACAGTCCTACAGCTTTAATATCATCAGTTTTAAATGTTTAATCTCCCCATATCAGTTTCAAGCTGATGCTGTTTTGAATATTTTCTTCAGCTCCTGGTAAATATATTTCTACCTTTTACTTGTTGATTTGTGTTTGATCGATGAACCTGAAGAGAAGCCTGTGTGTTGTTGGTCTAATTGAGGTTTTGAGTCTTTCCTTTGTGTTTGTTGCATCTGCTCTCACACTCTGTAAACATCTGTAAATCTCTCTTTGGTCAAATATCCACAGAAAGAGGAAAAGAAAGCAAATCTTCTGGGACTTTAATGCGACAGTGTCGGTGCAGTGAGGAGGCGAGGCGACCGTGTCACATTTTTTTTTGTTTCATAATGTGTCTCTAATCATGAAAGTGAACTCCTGACACAATAAAAAGAAGTAACTTGCGGCTGTGTATTAATTGAAAGGCTCACAGCTGGCAGGACCGATAACTAACTCGTCTCCGGAGCGGAGAACAGAAAGTAGGCTAAGATACAGCCTGAAACCATGGCAACACGTCACCGTCATAATCCTGAAATATAACAGGGACTCAGCAGGTCTGTGGTCTCTGTGCTGCGTTTATGCTCACTGATCATCTAGCGCCTGGCTTCTGATTGGCCGCTGAACTGTTGGCACAGATCATTAAAGGATGATAAACTGATTTATGTCGTTATCGTTTACACAGAGGACAGACTTAGGCTAGAAGGTTGTTAGTGTTTGTGTGTTTGTAAATATACATTTACATTGTGAAGAATAGGATAATAAGGGCATGTTAGAATAGGATGACTCTCGCGCTGGAGATCAGGATGATTAACTTCAACTCATTTTATCATGTTTACAAAGACGCACTGCAGTTTTACTTCTGGTCAAAACAAGATGTCCGGAAGCAGTATGTTTTCGGGTTGTCAGTCAATCCTGTACTTGTGAACACGATATCTCAACATTGTCCTGAGGGAATTTCTTCAAATTTGCCACAAAGGTTCAGTTGTACTCGAGGATGAACTGATTAGAACTTGGTGGTCAAAGTTCTCACAAAAACATTGAATTGTCCTCTTGAACATGACATCTCAAGTCTGCACTGGTCGGTGGACACATTCAACCACAAGGCGGTGACTCCAGTTTATTATTTCCTGTTTTTTGTTTAACATTCATATTTAAATTCCTTCTTCCTGCAGGATTCTCCTCTGAAGGCCGTACAGATGCTGTGGGTGAACCTCATCATGGACACTCTGGCGTCTCTCGCTCTGGCCACCGAGCCGCCCACCGAGTCCCTGCTGCTGCGTAAACCTTACGGCCGCAACAAGCCTCTCATTTCCCGGACCATGATGAAGAACATTCTGGGCCACGCCGTGTACCAGCTCGTCATCATCTTCACCCTGCTCTTCGCTGGTGAGTGACGCAACAAACAACACTGGCTGTAGAAAGCAGACGAGCCATTCCACCAGCATCTTCCCCAGCTCACTTGCATTCGTGGAAAAATCATTGGATGCAGTCATCGTTCATATTGGAAAAATTCAGAGGAGTTATTTATCGTTTATTGATCTCCTGTGTTGTTGTTTCTCAGGTGAGACGATTTTCGACATCGACAGCGGCCGCAACACTCCCCTGCACTCACCGCCAACCGAGCACTACACCATCGTGTTCAACGTGTTCGTCATGATGCAGCTCTTCAATGAAATCAACGCCAGGAAGATCCACGGAGAGAGGAACGTGTTCGAGGGCATCTACAGGAATCCCATCTTCTGCAGCGTCGTCCTGGGGACCTTCGTCCTGCAGGTAACACATCATTATCATCATCTAAACCTTTTCTTTCATGGATCAATTAAAATTCAAAATTGATTATGTTAAATTATTAATATCAAGGGAGGTTGGAGGAGGTTCTGAACAGCGTGCATTAAGACCGAGACAATAAAGGTCTGTCTACACGAGTCATTAGGGACGTCACTGCTTTTATGAAGTAATTTCCTCTTTATCTCCACCACTGAGGTTATGTTTTTAACCCCCACCTGTTTGTCAGTCAGCAGGAGCACACAAACACTACTTCTACTACGTGCAGCTTCTTTTGATAAAGACATGTGGATGTGTGGTCACAGGTTTACCCTCCAGATCAAACAGCTGGACACAAGGTTTCACAAATGCTGCACAAAAATAGTGAATCTTTCAGAGACTATTTTCAGAGCTGGATTTATTCACATTTGTTTCTCTGAGTATTTGGGGCAGCAGGAACAGTGACTGTAGGATTGAATATTAATAAACTACAGTGTGTGTTCATGGTAATGACGGAACAGAAAGAGAGAGAAAATATCTCTCTCTTTCTGGGGACACAGACAATACGACTTAGGAGGATCAGTTCAGAAAAGTACTGATCACCACCGGACTTTTACGTCAGAGTTCATGCAGCTTACACGTCCTTCATTTCTTCTGCTCCTCAGATCGTCATCGTCCAGTTCGGGGGGAAGCCGTTCTCCTGCACAGCTCTGACCATCGACCAGTGGCTGTGGTGCGTCTTCATCGGAGTGGGAGAGCTGCTGTGGGGACAGGTGAGAACCAGAAACAGAACCACGGCTGTTTATATTCTCATCAGACGGCGTCAGAGCTGGATCAATCCCCCTGAGATCTGACAATGATAAATATACACTGAGGCGAGAGTGAAGAGGTGGATACATGAGGTTTGTGGCAGCAAACTGTTGCCTGTCACACTTGTGCCGCTGCAGCGTTGCCATCACGACCATCGCCATGGTAATGAGATCCGCACATGAAAGCAGCGCGACTCCTGTATATGAGCACTGAGCAAAAACAAACCCAGCGTGTCAGTCCCTCTGTGCATTCACACACACGCACACTCCCACACGCGTGGTGCGGTTAACATGTACGCACACACAAACGCACACAGGCTTAGAAAGCATATGTTAAATAGAAGAAAAAAAAGTTGTCAGAAGCGTGGTGGGTTCAGTCGGAGGGCAGAGACGGGGAACAGAGACAGAAAGAGGCTGACAGAAACTGACTGATCTGAGGTGTGTGAGTTAGAGGTAAAACACCTTCTGTTTTGAACAGAGAGAGAGAGAGAGAGAACGGAGGGGAAGGCAACAGAAATATAAAAAGCTGATGTGCAGCAGGAGGCTGGGTGTCTCTCTCCTGCCTTTTTTATTAGAACAATGAACAAACAACAAGTCAAGAGCGCTACAACAATACAGGTAACACGATATGAGATAAAGCCAACACCTCCATGTCTGGCTTCACACACACAAAATAAACGTGTCAACGAGATCTTTTAAAAGTCGAACTTAAGGAATGTTTCCTTGTTATAAAGAATTTAGCAACAAAATAATTCAATAATTGTTGATTTATTACACAAACAACTTAGAGATCATCAGTCTTTTTTATCAAAAATGAATTTGTCAAACTTCCACCATATTTCAGGGTTGTTTTAGTTTTTTTCATTTCATGAGATTGCCACAAACTAAGGATGTAGTATGGGTCAGGAAAGAGCAAATTCAATTTTGGTGCAGATCCAAACAGAGGGCAGATCAAGGAATTATTTTCTTTCTTTCACATTTTGAGATAGGTAATAATTCATGTCTTGATGAAAAAAATTATTTTAACTCTTCTGAGTACTATTCTAGTCTATTATTACACCTATATCAAACTGAGGGACTCATTAAAGACTAAAAACATTGAAACATAACATGAATCCAAAGGTTTTAGGCCGTGGTATGTATGCGACTCCAAAACACGTAGTGTCCCATATATATAAATATACATAGAAATGGCTAAAATATATATTATATAGATACAAGTCTTCCTACTAATGATTCGTGACATAGTCATGTGGAAAAATTGCAATGGGTGTTAATGAAACAACTGCAACACCCATATCAAGATTTGTCTGTAATTTACTCACTGAGTTAAACAAAACAAATTTTTTTGTCAAACTCAGCTGATCTCGGCGATCCCCACCCACCACCTGAAGTTCCTAAAGGAGGCGGGTCACGGCACCACAAAGGAGGAGATGCACGAGGAGGAGCTGACGGAGGGCGCCGACGAGATCGACCACGCCGAGATGGAGCTGAGGAGAGGCCAGATCCTCTGGTTCAGAGGTCTGAACCGCATCCAGACCCAGGTATGCCCCCAGGACACGTCCATGTCCAACTTATTCACTTTAAGTTTAAGAGGTGGTATTTATGAAGATAATATATAATTACTCAAATATCTGTTCTGTCAGAGCTGCCGAAAAGTATCAGTTGCCACGGAAACACAGGACTCGGGATACTAACTCACACAATGTATTCCCTCGCCCTTTACTGTAATATCTGACCTTATCTCTGACCTTATCTTAAATGTAACCTAAACCCTAAAACCAAACCTTAACCCCCCCGACCTGCACCCAGCGGGATGCAAGTCTTTGTTTCCACAGTGACACGAGTCCCCATGAGTCAGTGTGTATTCAGGTTAAAGTCCCCGTCTGGATTCAAAAATCAAAAACAAGCCCATGCATCAACACAAAAACTATATTTTAAATGCTGATATTCATGGTTTTGTGTTTTCCCGTAAGCAGCTTAGAACATTCTGTCTCAGGCCTGGAACATTTTCTGACACCCCCCCCCCAAAAACATGTTTTTAAATAAGTTATTCAATGCTACAAACGTACAACGACTAATTTCTTGAACTAGTCGATTAGAAAATCTTTGGTTAGCAGCCGTCCCTGAACAGAGGAACCCTCACATCACATCTCTGTCTTCTCTAGTGACTCATTGCTGGATGTGCGTGTTACCATCCTCCTACAGGATAGAACAACACGCAACGAGCATTAGCTTGTCCACAAGCAGTCCCATTCTGTCCCTATGGGCTTCATTAGCCTCGATGCTAACACCCACCTGAAGGAACAGCAGCCAACGCTGTGCTCCCACACACACACACACGGAGCCACAGAGGTCAGGTGTCTTCCTCTCAGAGCTGCTCCAACTTCTGCTTATTGTGGCCAGAAGCTTAACACATCTGAATTAATGATAACGAATATATTCTTCTGCTGCGTCCTCCAGAGTTTTTTCAGTTTGACCTCTGCTGAAGCGTCTCCACACACTGAAAAGTCCCAAAGACTCAAACTAACAGACAGGATATCAGTCGTTTCACACAATGAACACTATCTTATATTCTCTACTAAATCACATTCCTGCAACAATCATATTTATGGATTTAAATATTATTATATATGAAAAATGATTCTCTCATCTTGAAAGTCGTCTATGAGCCAGACGTTTATTTGCAAACTGTCACTTGGAACAGGTGATTTCTAGTGTAGGCCAGAGTGTGCCCCCATTATAAAATGTACATTATTTGACAAGAGACAGTTTGAAAATATTACAGTTTACAAATATTACTATATAAATAAGTCCACCGCATGTTGTTCACATAATTTACAAGGTTCTGATATTAGAAAGTTCTCACCGTGGTTGACATCTTGTTGTAGAAGAGGCAGCGTCTCTGTCGCCATCGGCCTCCTCTCTGACCGGGGGGGGGGGCGTTGAGGGGTAGAGCTCGCACCGGTGAGGGCCCTGAACGACCGGCCCGACCGGAGCTGTTGGCGAGCAGCGTGTCTGAGTTTCATTAGAGGCCAGATTTAGTTGCGTCAGAAGATAAATGTGTTTACGCCGTGTACCTGCGTTTACACACTGCACTACACCACTGACTGCAGCCGATACGACGTACCACCATCAGGCGACGCTCGGCACCAGATGAAAACAAGATCTGTTTTTCTGGAATGCTAATGCTAATGATTTTCATCAGGAGAACCTGTGGAAGCGCTCTCTGCTTTCTCTTCAAGTATCTGTTATATCAGTCTGTCGTCCTATTGGGATGGGAGGATGAGGGGATGGAGGGGGAGGCGACGAAAGGCTGCAAGCTAATTAGGTTCTTATCTCTCATGCTCCTCTTCCTGTCCTCCTCCTCTCTAATCCTGGTGGGCAGCGTTGTGCCGCTCAACGCCTCGACAGTCAAACACAGTGGGGGAATAATTGGTACAAGCGGCACTCACTGCCGAAACTTTATCAGTCGTTCCAAGTGACACAGTTTCTCCTCTTTCTCCAGCCTCCACTCCTTTCAGCCGGATTCATAAAGCTTTTATTCCTTGCTCTGTTTCTTCTTTTCATCCCTCCTTCCTATCTGAGCTTCCTCTGGATTTTCACCTTTTTGTCTGCGACTGTGTAATTGACAGCTTTCTGTCTCTTACTGCGTTTTTCTCTCAAACGTTCCTCCCCTTCTCCTCACTTTTTAAAACCTTTATCCTTATCACTCCATCATCCTCTTCCTGGTTTTGTTCCTGTCTCACGTTCTATTGTCTCTCCATCTTCTTTGTCAGCTCGATACTTTCTTTCAGCTGCAGAACAGATCACCACTGTTGTCCAAATGGAAGATTGGATTAAAGAAAATGTGATTTGTATTTTTCAGTAAATGGGTTAGAATATGGAAAAGCAATCCACTGGTACCTTGACAGAAGTAAGAATCTCTTTGTTTGGATTTTCTGCTTCATGCCACAATCAAAAGCTGATGAAGCCGTCTGACTTGTAGAAACTGGAGGGTGAAACCAAGGTTGGGGAACATGGGGAACTTTCTTTATACCGGCACAAATATAGAACGCTCACAAGACCCTTATTTCTATTTCAGAAAATAAATAAAATGTTTGACAAATAAGTATTAGTACCCCAGTGATATCAAATGCAAGTTTATATAAGAAAGTAATGAAGTGCTTATGGAAATGTTTCACAAATGTGTCATCAGGCAAAGGCAACTTAGAAAGAGGAGAGGCAGGGACAGTCATGTATCATATATATATATACACCACTGACAATGGAAGCCAGACCAGCACTAGTTCTAGAAATCCGTTCCACTGTTTGATCTTCTCTTCTTAACATTAGCATAGTTAGCCTGGGCAGTGAAACATGTGTCCTTCTGGTAAACGACCCTGATTGAAGTCGTAGCGATACCTCGAGAATAGCAGCATTTGACCCGAGTCGCTTCGGTGCCTAATTAATTTGTGTATTAAGATCCAATTACAACACGGGGAGAGTTGAGATAAACGGCGGATCACAGGTTTGTACCAGATGGAGATGAGGTCTGTCTGAGACTCTGACCTTTGGCAGTGAAGCGCTCAGAGACGACGTTTAATCGAGCAAAGACGCGTTCAACGAACACATGCTGAGGTTTATTATCCCGCCTCGGAGAGAGAGATTTGGGTGAACTGAGATTTTTTGTGACCTGTGAAGAAACAACTGACAAAAATGCAAAGAGCAACATTATCCACAATCCATTGTTTTCCTATGCAAGTTAATGGGTTGATGTACATTAACTCTCTGGGTCACGCTCCTGCCATCAATTCTCCTGGAAAACAGCAATTGAATCCCATTCCCTCTGTGGAGGAACATCCCAGCACCTGGACTACTTCTTCTGTCTCTCTGCTGCTTGTTTCACTTTAGACAATGACTATAATAACTATGACAACTTCACCTTCCAGCCTTTTTAAAACCTTCTGTAACCTTTCTACGAGTGTCTCCTTCCTTCTCGTGTCCTGTCTTCTCTCTCTCTGTCTCTGCTCTCTAACTGTGTGCTGTGGCTGTCCTTCCTTCAGATGGATGTGGTCTATACCTTCCAGACGGGCCAGGCGGCGGTGCCAGGTGCCCTGCGCCGCCAGCCGTCCGTCGTCAGCCAGCACAATGATGCCACTGCCGCCAAAACTCTCTCTAGCCCCACCCACGTAGGGCTTAGCTCCTCCTCCTCTCTCACCAACTCGGCCGGGGCTCCACCCCCTGCTGCTTCCTCCTCCACTGCAGGCAGTGAGTCGGTGCCCGGAGGCCAGCTAACATCTCGCTTCACCCGGCTGGACTCTGTTTCTCCTTTCTCTGTGTGCACTGCATGAAACTCTGAACGCTGTTCTGTCATCACCGGGTGTCTGCACGTCCTGAACTAATCTGACATTTTCTAATAGTTACAACACCCAACTCAGTGATTTAAGAAAAACACGATAGGAATTCACATGAAGTTGGACCTGATGATGAGGTGGAGGCAACGTGTGATGGCCACGCTAAAAATAACAGAAACGTTGTTGCATCCTGATTCAATAATTTCATCATTACATACTCAAGACGTCACTGCTTTATATTTTCTGTAACGAGAGGATCCTCTCACTAAGCAGTGCAGCAGCAGTCATTCCAGCTTTGCTGCCACATTTGACTAGAAATATGCCGCTGAGAAAAAGCTCCTCTAGCAGAGGAAATGTTAATGTCCGCTCAGTTGTATTTGTCTGCAGCTACTTCACAGTAAAAGCCCGTCAGATGTTTCCTGTGAAAGCTTTTAATGTGAAGCTGAAGCAGCAGGAAACAGAAAACACGTGAAGCAGAGGAGTGAACCATCCCCTAATTTGCATCTGTACCAACATTTATGGGATTTTTCCCAGGCTCCATTCCTTCAGCCAAGTTTGGTGGAAATCAGTTTTTGCGTAATCCTGATAAAAAAAAAAAAGGACGGCAACTCAGTAAAGCACCTTCACCAACAACCAACAGTTCCATTAGATTCAATTCAGCTGCACCACATGTTCAAATACTTATAGATATCTGTTCTCTTAATGACTCGATTCATCAAGATTAATTAATTTCAAATGGAAATCTGAAAAAAGCCTATTCTCACTAGGGTAAAGAAAGTTAATGGGCTCTGTCCTTAAACATCCTTCTACCAAGTTCTGTGGTAATCTATTACCACAGATGAACCCCCCACCCCCCCCTTGAACTTGAAGACAACCTGTTTCCATCTCTTGCTCTGATTCCATCACTTTCTACTTCCTCCTCACCTTCTGTGGCTGTCTCTCCATCCTAATCCCTGTGTGTGTGTGATACTTGTCATCACTTCCTCTCCGCCTGCTGCTCATCCCCCTGCATGTTGTGACCCTGATGCGACTTGCTGCCTGACGAGTCAGTGACAGATCGCAACTGTTGGCACATGTGGCCAATGAGGCAAAGATAATGTGAAATCTTCAGATTCGTGTCAGTGAGGGGGGGGGGGGAAATCCTCTGTCCTATTTCCTTTGTTGTTTTTCCTTTATTCTTTTCTTCTTGGAGGCGACAGCCTGGGCACCAAGATAATTTTATGGGTTAATCCTGTGCAGGGTTAAATCTGTCAGGCTCAGCAAGTCTCTCATGGTTTAACAGCCAAGAGCTTTTTAACTTGTGTGTGTGATGGTTGCATGTATGCTCTAAGCTGCAGTGCTCAGCCTGCAGCTCTCCTGTGGTTCGGTAATAGAGAGCTTTGAACTGCAGGATTATTAATTATAATGAAGAGTGTGTGCTGGTGTGTATAAATCAGTGTGATCAGCTGCAGCCTCACTGGATTCATCACAGAGGCTGCGACTTTAGGCAGAGAGCGGAGAGAGCAGCCAGAGGACAAAACGTTTCTGGCTCTGAATGTGATTATAAATGCTTAACAGTGTGCATGTGTTTGTCGCTTTTCCCGAGTGTGTGTTGTGTGTGCGTGTGTTTGTGTTGTTTGCTGGGACTGGGTTTCGTTTGAAATGCTGATGACACTGCTGTGGCTGAGTTACCAGGAGTCATAACTCCCCTGCATGTCAGTCGGGTTTTTCAAATTTATTTTGTTTATTTTTACGTTAAATTTGACTTTAAGCAATTTTATATTTATTATTATTATTGCACCACTCAAGTAACATATACCCACAGAGGATTCTGGTCCATCACACTCCTGCAGAATGAGCTGTGGTGATACAGAAGCCCGGCTGCTGCACAAAGAGCTGTTTACCTGTTTATTCAAAGTGAAGCTTGACTCAGCTCACAGAACCTCGAACCTTGTGTTCATCACATTCTTGAGACGTATTCATAACTCATGTTCTCTCAGATATTGAAAAAAAAACCAAAATTATATTTTCTTCTATTTGATGAAAAGCCAAAGTTTTAAAATGTAAAACATCATCTGAAGACAATGCAGCAGATTGTGTAATGGAAGACTCGTATGATAGATTATCGTGTGTGTGTGTGTGTTTTGATGTCACTCCACATTCACCTGCCTGGTTTGTTGTTGCAGTTTATTTTTCAGTTGCCTCTTTTGTTTTGTACTTATTGTGACGATGTGCTGTGAATATTTCTCAGTTCACCTCCATGTTCTCATCCAGCCGACTTCAGTTTGCCGTTGTGTTTCGTGGTTTTGCTACTTCCCAGACTCAGACACAGCATCCGCCACGTGTCCCATCAGCCCCTGATCCCCCCTGTTCGTAACGATAGGGTCTCTGCGTGTCGTTCTGCTCGACCTCTGACATGTGCTCTCTTTCTTTGTTTCAGATTAAGGTGGTGAACGCGTTCCGTAGCTCCCTGCGGCTGGAGAGCCCAGAGTCCCGTAGCTCCATCCACAGCTTCATGCCCCATCCCGAGTTCGTGCCCCTGTCCGAGGAGGAGGCTCGCAACCCCCCCATCGAGGAGACCGGTGACGAGATCGAGTCCCTTCCCAGCGCCTCCTCTGGGGCGACGGGAGGAGGAGAGCTGCCCAGCGCCCTCCCCCGCAGCCACGAGCCATCCATCTGAGCTCCTCCTCCTCCCACCTCCTCCTCCTCCCTCCTCTTCATCAGCATCACGTGTCATCCCACCAACTGAACTGTCGCACTGAGGAGGGAAGTCATCACTCCACTCATTCCATTCTGCACGCACACACGCTTCACGTTGTCTTCATCCCCCCCCCCCTCCCCGTCAGTCATTCCTGCCACGTTGTGTTTTTCATACTGACTGTGGCGTCGTTCTGCCTGTAAGTCTGCCCCCTCCCGCCCCCTCCAACCCCCTCCAACCCCCTCCAACCCACCACACACGCCAATCAGTGGAGGGTGGAATCTCCGCAGCGGAAGGCTTGTCCTGTCGTCCATTCATGTATATTTTTTACCTGATGATCCTTTTGGAAAAGCTTTTAAACAACGTTGGTTTAACTCCTCGCGGGACTCGCAGCAGCATGTCGTGTTCTGTACTCGCTTCATTCCCGCTTTTTACGCTCTCGAAAATGGCACCGAACTTTTCAACGAGTGCAGTGGTTCTCATGTACATACGCTCCCGCTCTTCTACACAGCTAACAGCCGGGTTTGGTGATCAGAAGGTTTTTAGGCAAAAATGCATAAAAAATGTAACCTTTTTAAATTTTATTTTTGATTTAAACTTTTTTTTTTTTAGATGTTGAGCATTTGTTTGTTTTTGAAAACCTCTAACGAATGTTAATCGATGGTTGATTCAAACTCCTGAGAATGTCTTGTGAGTGTGACACTACAGTCTTCAAGGTTCAGCTGTTTAAAAGATGTTCTTCCCTTTATCGTGTCTGTATGTGTTGGTTCTTTTTCTTTTTTCGCTGCTGTGTTGCATGTGGAGAAACTGAATGTTTATTACCCAAAAATATCGAAACACGGCGCTTTCTGCTGAGTGCGCGTCTGACCTCATCTCATCCAGTCAGGGTCCTGGTTCTCTCTGCCCCCTCCTCCCTTAGTACATCCACGGCGCTGATAGGACACAGCCGCGTGGATCACAACCCCCCCCCCTTCTAGTACGATGCATGTTCTGCTTCATTCGTGTTGAGTCGCATGATAACTTGGAATGAATAGTTGGGATTCTGTTTAGTCGACCATCTGTGTGTTAGTCTGCAGCAGCATCTGTTCGGAGAACTTCTGTCGGACTGAACATCCTGTTTCCACAACAGCACAAGAACAGACTCATCGATACTCAGAGGAAAGTGTAGCGCGGCAGTTAAAGCCTCCTCACGCTCGACAGCAGGACAGTGGGTGTCTACATACATGGACGTTCTCCACACGCCGGCTCACTTGTAGGCGAAATATAATCTGTGTAGAGTCCACGTGGTCCAGAATTTTGCAGATCCCGGGGAAAGTGATTCACCAGTGCCGGGTTGGAAGGTGCCAGAACACATCACAGCCCACATTGGGCGAAAGCTGGGTTCAACCCCAGTCTGCTCTGCTCCTCCTCTCAACCCGTTTTTCCACCGGTCACAAAAACCCACCAACGTCTGGCTGTTGTCTGAAATGTGAGAAATACAAATACACCGACAGAAACATATCTAAAATGTGATTTATCATTCATTCTCCATCTCGGTCTGTAACGTTAACTATCGTCCATTGTTAAGTCGTTGGTGAGAGGCTCTAACTGGATAAGACCAATCCGAAACGACTGATGCCGTCCTGTGGTCACTGACACTGAGGGGACCACCAACCGCTGCCCCACTGTGTCGTCCTTTTTAGATTTCTTCAGATCACAACAACGCAGAGATTTTAATTTGGTGTCAAAGACGAGAACATTTACGTTGAGTCCGGACGTGTGTGAAAGCGTGAAAGTATCGATGAGTCTGTTTCGCTTGGCGGTGCAGGTCGTCCTGTTCGACAGACACAAGCTTCTTGTATCTCTGAACAGGTTCTGGACTGTGTGTCTGTGTCAAAGACGAATCTTAGTACGGCATCCCATGTTTCCCTTGTTTGTCCGATTTTACTAACAGAAACTAAATTGGCTGTCAGTGACCCTCCCACAGCCGCAGCAGAGGAGGTGTTTGATCCCCATCCTCATCATCGTCATCCCTCCCTGCTGCCGCTGGGTTTGATTGACAGACGTCGGTGTGGCGGCCACGCTGAGGTTTATGGAAGACTTGATGATTTCAGCCTGTAGAGTTAAATCCACTGTGTGACCTTGCTGCCGCTCTGTACTTCCTGCCCGTTGTTGTCCGCAGATTAAAAGAAGAAGGAATCATCCTCCAATCAGAAGCAGCAAAGCGTCTAACCCCCTCTTAGTCTTACGACCCGTTATCGTAGTGACGTGCTACTACTGCCATATTCCACTTTTTGTCACGACTAGGTTCTTCCTCTCCCCGCTGACGAGCTTTTTCTATGTAACTCAGAGCCATATTTTATAGGTTGTCTGTATTGTTTTTTTATCTCATTGTTCTCGAGGTTTCCTTTGGACTTTCTCACCCACGACCCCCTCTGACCCCCCGACTCCTCCCCCCTCCCGGCCCTTTACTCCAAACATGACCAAAAAGCAAGGAGAAAATCTTCAGTCGTCACTGCCGAAACCAAGATTAAAGGACCTCTACAATGTTTACATGAAAAGCGAGTGGGTGGCAGTTCGCCTGCGCTTCTCTCATCCGACCACTTCCCTTTCATTCCCTTGCTTTCCAGAATCTTAAAGTTACTATTTAACTAAATGGGGAATCTTTCTTGCATGGTTTTCATATAAAATTCAATGTTTTGCTCATTTTTTACAATTCTTCTGTATTTTTATATTAAGTACTTTTTAATATTTTGGAGATATATGAATATATATGTATAGGCTGAAGAGTTTGGTGACAGTACAGTACATGAATGAGATGAATCTACCGTGGACTCTTTTTACAGCTCTCTAAATATTTATGCCACGTGTGTCGTCTTGGTCACCTGATGTTAGGGCTCAGAAATCTGCAGTGACTTGTTTACTTCCTGTCGGCCGCTCAATTGGAATCTCTACAATCTATTCTCATCAGCCCCCTTTTCCCACTTGATCTAAATGTTGTGACACACTACACGCTATGTGATTTCAAAGTTATCCGACTCCATTAGACTTCAGCAAATGCAACATGAATACAGCTAACTGTATCAACCATTAAATGGGAGTGTATAATTATTTATCCAAACCTCTGGATTTCCTTGTTTTCTTTAAGCAACTTTCTTCGAATCAATGATTAATGCTGTTTTCCGTGTGGCCGCTGTCGGAGATGACGACTTTAAAGACGATCGGAGCTGTGTCCCACTTCAGGATCCCCCCCCCCCTCCTAATGGGCCAGTCCCATGAAGTCATGTCCGCACCTCAGACACGACAAAACTGAGAAAGTAACCTGACAGGCAAAGTCAGTCAAAATCATAAAACAGCAAAAAGTTGCAGTTTGGATCCTGAGACGTTTGTCAAATAAATCTAAGACAATAAAACACCCTGACCCCTAATTCTGTATTATTACTTTTTTTAGAGACCTGGGCCTTGTTCTCTAAAACCATCTTAAAGCTTTGTTATTCACACTTGACGCAGTCCTCAATACTAATGTCCAGAGAGTACAAATGCCTGAACTTAACCCTACGCAGGTTATCACAATGCAAGATACACAGTCCAATTGTTTAGACTAAACTCAATTTTAAAAATAGTTGTGTTAAAAGGTAGATTTACCAAACAGGTACGTTCCTACAAACATCTCTATGACCTGTCAGTCAAATGGAAAGTGGCGCCTGCAGAGGCCAACGCCACGATGTCTTTCCCCGAGTGTAAATAAAGCTTAACGCTGAGATTAGTGTACGTGGACCTTGATTCAAAAAGCCTACCCAACTATGTCTGACTGAGTTGTGTTCCCTGAGGGGGGCGGGGCCTGTGGCAGGACACAGCTTCAGTCCTCACCGTTCTATACGACTCGCGGCGTCAGAGAAGCGTTTGTGACGTCACTGTGGGTGTGTCCATGAGACGCAGCTTCCAAAACGTTTCCACTTTGTTTCTGTTGCTCGGCTGAATCTGACAGAACAGCTGTGCCCCTACGATCAGTGCAATGTAAATATTGTCGTGTAAGTGAAGGAGTGAACCTGCTCTGTGTCAGTGACAGGGAATGGGAGAGGGGGGGCAATCAGCCAATCATCACCCAGCAAAGCTTTAAGAGTGTTCTGCCAAAGCCGTTTTCTCATCGCGTTCCTTCTTCTGCACAAATCTGTGTGGACACTTTGTGGTCACGTGACTCCCCCTTGCCCCTCCCACACCCCGCCCCGCCCCGCCCCTCAGCCTGGATAAGATTGTCCCTCTGCTCTTGCCATGACCTCGGTGTGGCTGTGGTGGTCGTCTGTTGGACTGGTTGCCCTCACATCTCACGCCAGGCGCACAGTGCAGCCCCCGGCCCGTCAGAGACCCCTTTCTTTGTGTTTCTGGTTTCAGCCACGTCACAAATCAAATAAAAAGGACGAAGCAGGACGAGACTCAGCAGCAGACTGAAAGTCTTCACCTGGTTTTAGTTTTCTGAAGGTTTCGTTTGTGGACATCAGAGCTAAGTTTGCCCGTTAGGACTTCTGTACGGAGAAGGAACTCTCCGCTTCTGATCCGGTCATCGTTGCATTTTGACTGCGTTGCTTCCTCTTCCAGTCGCTGGATTTTAAAGGAAATCTTTGGAGAACCTTCACATCCACTTCAGAATTCACAAATTAAAAAAAGAACTGGAATATCACACCGGGAAAAAGTCATAACCACCCAACATATATATCTATATATTTATATGATATAACTATACATCTATATCTAATATATATATTAGATATGAATACATTGGTAGGTATATATTAGATATAAATAAATAGATATATACATATATATGGTTTCTCAGTTGAACTTCGTTGCAAAAAAAGACTGAAAATGATTTGTTTTCTGTAATTACTATGATACACAGTAATAGGCGTTGGTGTTATTTTTGTATAAACATAATATCATCTATGTGGCATGCATGACATATATACAAATTTGGTGGTTTAAAGCAATATGTCCAACCTGGTGCGATTGGTTCCGTCGTGTTCTGTGTAGCCTAAAGCCACTCTGTACGAAAAGAGATAAAAAAAAAAAGAGTAACTGCATTTGGATAAAACTAACTGTTCAGTATATGTGTTCAATGTTCTGTGTTCTGCATGTTTTAGTATGGAATGAAACATCACAAATGTTTGACTTGTTTTCAGAATGAATCTCAAACACATGCCCCAGAACCACACACACACACACACACACTCACACTCTCACACTCTCACACTCACACATGTATTTGCACTGTGAGGTGAAACACACTGAGGAAAATTAAAACTGTGATTTCTGATGGATGGATTGATGAAAGATGAAGATTCGTCTTTTTGTTTCCATCGTCTCATTCATCCAGAAACGGAACAGCTAGAAGATCTGTCTGCCGTCCACTGTTCCATCCCCCCCCGTCCCCCCCCCTGTCCCACCACACACACTCACACACTCACAGAAACACTCTGATCTACATATTGTCCTGAACTCATCACCTACTCGTGTGTGCAGTGAGAGGAGGAGGGAGACATGACAGTTCACAGTAACGTCGTCATCACGTCACCAATCACATCCATCCACACATTATCCTCCTGGCCAGGTGGGGGAGGGAAACAAGGATAATGTGGCTCACCTGTGAAACGTCTGTGTTGATGTCAGAGGCTGATTGATATGTTGATATTTAACAGAAATGATCATGAAGAAACTTAATTTGTCTCATATAATACTATAAAAACTTAGGGCTGCAACTAAGGAGTATTTGTATTTGATTAATCATTGTTATGTTTTTTATTGATCAGTATATTGTTTTGTCCTTAAAATATCAGAAAATAGTGAGAAACTCCAAAGGTTTGTTCAAAAAAGCCAAAGATTTCCGTTCAATCTTCACAAATGAGGAAGAAAAGAGCAAATTCTGAAATTGTCCAATGTTTTATAATTTACTATATAAATAGTCTCAGATTAATTAATCAAGAGAAAACTAAATGACTTTTCTGACCAGTTCTTTGAGCTTGAAACACAAACATTATCAGTCTGCTTCACTTCACGTCAGTGTCAGTCTGATGTTTGACAGTTGTCTTTGTTGTCGTGGTGATGACTTGTGGTTACCTAGTAACCTTTTAAACTGGTTTAAATCGCTGCCATAACAGGAACTAAATCCAGCTCCATGTCTCCTCTGTAGTTTTCTGAAGAGGATCTGTATCTGCACCCGATCATTAAACCAGATGTGAGTCAGGTTTAAAGTGGTTAGATGGTGGATGTTTCCTCTGTTTCACACTTTTATGCTAAAATCAGATCTGAGTTCAAAACAGGAGAGTTTCAGAAAATGTCTTTGTGATAATCTATGAATTTATATTTTACACACCTGCCTACTGACTAAGGTTTAATGTGTGATTCCCTAAAGATGAAAAGGTTTAAAACGTCGTCACTACACAACTGAACACACTCTTCACATCGTGTTTCTGCGTAAACATTAGTATTAATCTGACAAATCTTTCCTGACTGATGGACGTGGATGTTTGACTCTGTCGTCACATTTTCCAAACAATTCAGGTGATGACAATTAATTCAAATTTACATTTAGTACATTCACCTCAAATGTTAATCTGTAAAATAAAAACATTTGGTAACACACAAATCAATTAGGTCTGTTCAAGTCAAAGTTAACAATTGTGTTGTGTATTTTTTTCACTTTAATTTGAACAAACTTAATTGTTTTGTGTGTTACTACTGTTCCACAATCTTTTTTTGTCTCAGTTTAACGAGAACGTGACAAGAAAAACCAACATGAACGTTTCAGTTCAGCCAAACCAGTGTTGTTAACGCTGTCACTCATCCCACACTAACATATCTCAACAGCCATCGGATGGATTGACATTTGTCAGAAACATTCTTGGTGCCCAGAGGCTGAATCCCAGTGTCTTTGGTGAACCTTTGATTTTTCACATTTCCAGTGAAATATCTCAGCATGTACTTGATGGATCGGGGCTAAATGTGACACTCATGGTTTCCAGAGGATGGATCTTAATGGTTTATAATCTTCCTCTCGTGGCACCATGTGGTTTCGGTGAAACTTCTCAACATCTAGTGGTTGTAAGTTTGAATCTGATTCACACATTCACGTCCACACTGATGCGGATATTTAGCAAAACAAACTTTTGAGTTTCTCGCCCAAACGTCGTCTTCAGTCACTAAAACTGCAATTTATACAAACGCCCACCAAAGTGCAGATTTTCAATAACTGTTGTTGCTTTGTGGGAGGAGCCTCACCCGACATCACTCAGACCACAGACCTCTTCTCTGGTATTTGCCAGATTGTTTGATGTCGACTTTATCGCCACCTACTGGTCTAACATCTGTCGGTTTGGCATTCTCGTCTGGAAGGAGATATTTTGTAAAACGAAAGAAGTGTAGACGGAGAGATATTCGTTAAAAATGACATCAGCAGTAGTGCAGACGAGGCCTCGGTCGTCAGGTCAAACTCTTGGTTTATAATTAAACACGTGTAAAACATTCCCATCAGCCTCAGCTCACCTCGGGGTTAGTGTGTGTGAGCCAGAATAAAACTTCCTGTGCTTCCCTGTGTGTGTGTGTGTGTGTAGGTGTGTTTCCTCAGTGTGTGCGTCACCTTCTTCATCCCGTCGGTTCCTGTCCATCATCTTCCTCCTGTTTGCTTCGATCTATGCAACACAATCCTCCAGTTCAGCTCCAGTGGTTCATTGGCTTTCTCGCTTCCTCTCACACTCACTCTGTCTCCGTCTTTATTTTTCAGTTCTTTCTACAAACAGAACCACGATACCTGTACATTGATGTATGTATGTATGTGTGTGTGTATGTGCACGACAGGTGCACACGCACACGTTTTCTTTACTCTTTTGTAAGATATGATCATGTGGAATGCCTTGGTCTTAGTGTCATGTCGTTTGAACTTACGCTGAACAAAAGATGATAATCAAGCAACTGAGTAAAAGTTGTTACAAAAGTATATACAGTATATATAGTATATAAATATATACAAATCTATATACATAAAATAAAGCCATTGGGATTTGAAATATATCTGTGTCCATTTGTGATTTTCTTTTGATACACATACATTCATATTCATATCTTCTTTACAATTTAATTTATTCTCAATTTTCTTTTTGTTCCAAATATTGATGTGGGATCCAAACTGTATCTTGACCAAGTGGCAACGCACCGTGACATCAAACATTTTCTCCAGCGCCATCTTTGTTTATCGTAACCAGACGTTACCATATTTGAAAGAGCAAGGGGTGGAGCCTGACTGCACGCCCACCTACATCTGCGGCCTGCAGCCATTGGATGGTATTGGCTGTCAGTCACACCAAAATGTTCAAAATGAACATCGTGCTGTAATGAAGAAACTAGAGATTGAGACCATAAACTCCTAAAGAAAATGTTTACTGACGTTATAAATCAAGTGAGAGGTAGTTTTCTCGTAGACTTCTATAGAAACTGACTTGGTGGAGTCGCCCTCTGCTGGTCATTCAAGAGATAAACTTTTCTTGAGCAACATTGCCCTCTGCAGTCACAAGTGGTAATTAATTCTGTTGAGCTCTGAGCAGTACACAGGTAAAGAATATCCAGTGTATTACTTACTAATATACTTATATACTCAGGTCTCAGTGTTTCATTCACTCAACTTTAAACACACGCTTTACTTTCTGTCGCTGTAACAAACAAAGTCAATCTACAAAGTTTCCTTGTTCAATGTGAAAATGATGAGAACAACTACAGATGTTTAACTGACTCTCAAACTTCCTGAGCCTGATCCCGAAACCACTGATGATCAAAAAGTGATTTTTTTGTACAAGGCAGTTTCTTTAAAAAGCACTTTTATATTTAATTTGCTTTGTTTTTCCTCACAGGTTAAACACACGTTCACATTCAAGGTCTGGACTGAATGTGATATGAATATGATGCCTGAACATAACATCCCCTCAGGGTCGTCTTCATGCATCTGGCACAGGAAAGAGTTTATTCTGAAACATTATATTCGATAGATCTGAATATTCATTTAGATCTGCAGCAAACTGTGTTGATTCTTTCATCAAGATCTGATGAAAAGATCTGAGAAATCGATGAAAATGTAGAAAAAACATCCAATTCCTCAAGGTTAAAGAAAGTGAAAAACAATTCCAGAGATCCGCCACCTGATCCAGAACTGCACCAGAATGTGATGGGTTCTTCTCAGACACATATCGAATCCTTCCACCAAGTTCCGTGATAATCCATCTGCTAGTTTTTGTGTAATTCTGCTTACAAACAATAAAACAAGCAAAGAGACGGTAGTGAAAACGTAACAAATCCTCAGTGGAGGTAACAAGGAGACGTCAGATCTGAAGACTAGAAAAAATATATGATCTTTTCTCTCGTATTTGAAGAAAGAAGAGGATGTTTAAAGAAAATTACAATCTCTTTCATCATAAGTCAAAAATCTGGATTTTACCCACCAGTGATAAAAAGATAAAAACTAAAAGTGAAGACACATGAAAAGCTTTCGTCTGATCTCGAAGCTGCTTTCATTAAATCTCCCTGGTGCTTTTTTCCTCTTTTCTCTCCAGCGCATGACGACAGATTCCCTCAGAAATACAATAAAACCTCTAATTATGTTGCAAATATTGCATCAAATGTCTGAGACAACTTGTTACGTATCTTTTGGAAATAACCATACACATCTGTCATCTACTGTAAATGTTCGTTATTTGTCTCGGTGTGATGCTGCGTTTCTCTGACAGTTTATCAGCCTCAGTGTTTTCAGGCTCCCTCTGACTCTGCAGCTCCTGCTATGATGAAACAACACTTCCTCTTCCTCCTCTTCTTCCTCTTCCTCCTCCTCCTCCTCCTCCTCCTCCTCCTCCTCTTCCTCAGTGCTCAGTGCTCAGTGCAACACTGTCACCGTGTGGACACAGGCTGCTCTACACCTGCTGCACGACAAAAGCTGCAGTAGATCTGTGCAATAATCATTTCATACACATGCAACAATGTCACACTGTAAATATTCTCTTTACACTGTATATATTTCTTTTTATAGTTCCTTGTGTTTAAATTGTATTGGTTAGTTATTTATAACCTTTACTAGGTTTGTATTTCACTATAAAGGTTGAAGTTGGAGGTGTGCGTGCGTGTGTGTGTGTGTGTGTGTGTGTGTGTGTGTGTGTGTGTGCGTGCGTGTGTGTGCGTGTGCGCGCGCGCGTGTGTGTGTGTGTGTGTGTAACTCACTCTGCTATTACGATTAACTCTTGAGGAGCTGATCTGCTAAAGGTCAAAGTGAAGGTCAACGACACTGTGCTCTGAAAAACGCAGTTTCCAAAAATGTCTCAAGGATAATAGAGAGGTTGGTTGAATTGAAAATGACTCATCATCACATGACCCTACTTGTTCTTTCTCCTTTTAATGATAAGTCGTGATTAGAGTTATATGATGTCATGTGATAAATGAAGAAGTCAGAAAATCATCTGTCAACATTCTGTACATGAAAGACAATGAAATGGGGAAAACTCCCCTAACGTGACATCTTTGAATAAACTGCAGATGAGTTATACTTTATACACAAACCGACAACCTCCTGCTGCCTCCCTCATATGTGAAGGAAACAAGCAAAAATCTCAGCACACAATTTTTCTGGACATTTTCCAGTGATTAATGTCTAAAAACGCTTTCAGTGTCGATGATCATTTCCTTGTTGAAGGATTCCAAATGTCCACCTGCAGTTTGATAAGCACAGACCCTGAACTGTCCGATTGGCCCTTGTGCTTCCTGCTGTACAGAAAGGTTTTCTCCATCTGATTGAGTCGCATCACAATCAACCAATCAATCAAATCAAATCTTATTTGTTCAGCCCACATTCACATCTGCCTCCAGGACTGAAACTGGGAGATGGTTCCACAGCAGAGGAGCGTGAAGGCTCCGGCACCTTCTAGACTTCTGGAGACTTTAAGGACGACAGGGAAGGCCTGAATTCTGGGAGCAAAGTGATATGAGCTCTTCAAGGTGCCATATCTCTATATATCTACATATACAGTATATCTCTCTCTATATATACATATGAGCTTCCTCTTCTTCCTTTCTTCTCTCTCCATGAGAAGAATATCTTCACACCCATATCAGTTTATCCTTAATGGACTCAATCACTTCATCCTCCGCCCACCAGCCTCTGACGTGTCCTACATTTCTCACTGATAGAAACTCGTCCAGGAAGGTGTTGTCAAGACAACTGCGTGTCTCCCGGTGACTGTGGCGGCACCGCGGCAACCGCAGACTCCCGTTTGTTTGGGTTGATTAGTGTCGAGGGGGGGGTTGGTGGTTGTGATGTCAAGAAGCTGGAGGAGAGCTCCAGGCAACAGGCATCTTAACAACAGGCAAAAGTTTAAACTTCTCCAACACTGACTCATCCCTGAGTCTGTGTCCTCAACATCAGTAAAACCATTCAGCTCCATTTCTCTAAACTCCTCTTTGTCCAAAACGCTCGGATCTTCCCGAGAGGAAACGCTGGTGGATTAGAGCCGAAAACGGAGAAATGATAATCCCTCAATTGAATTTCCTTCCTGAGTTTTAAAAGCACCTGATTATGTAAAGAGTCTCTGTGAGAGCGTGAACCTCCTCCGCTGTCACACGGAGACGCACCGGGCTGTTGGGGCTTTTGTACCAAACACAAATAACCTGAGAAACATTTGATATTTCCTCTGCACAGACACAAAACTCACATGTCAGAGAGATGACGACACAGACGTCTGTTTCGTTAGCAACTCAAAGGCCCCACTTTGAATCTGTTGTGACTCGTATAAGCCCCTGTGTGTGTGTGTGTGTGTGTGTGTGTGTGTGTGTGTGTGTGTGTGTGTGTGTGTGTGTGTGTGTGTGTGTGTGTGTGTGTGTGTGTGTGTGTGTGTCAGGTGGCTTTATAAAAGGTCCTGAGGTCGAACCTGAAGTCAGTTCAGACTCGTGAGTCGTGATCATTAGAGGAGCTGTTGTCACCGACACACAGACGACGTGAGTACCTTCAATATTCGTCATTTATCAAAGCTGAACGTTGAATGTTTTAATAACATTTTTAGTTTGCTCTTTATTTTATATATTTGTTATTTTATTTAACATGTTTTCTCCTGTTGAAAGTAAATTCTGTGAATGTGCTGCTTTATGTTCAAACGGCAGTGAGGTTGGACTTATTTTGACATTTTAATTATTTATAAAATGTCGTTTTGGTTGGATTAATATTATTTTTTTTTAAATATAAAAATTAAGGAGAAGAAGAAAAGATTCCACGGTTAAACGTGATCAAACATCTTAAAGGTTTTTTCACGATGTTCATGTTGATGTTTAAACATTAACTTTTTTTTACAGATTCAGCTAAAAGTGAAATATGGGAATTCTTTATTTCAACAAATTTTCTTTCTTTAATTTTCTTATTTAACACTAATGCAACATGTTTATTTCTATTTCAAGTTACTTCTGTTTGGTTTATTTAAAATGTCTAAGAGCTGAGGCACAAAGCTTAAAGATGAATCTGATGAAATGTTTATATTCAAAGTTATATTTATTTTCCTGACGACAACATTTACTCTTTCCATATGAATTCACGACAAATTTCACTGAACAAAAGCAAAGAAAACCTTGGTCACAGCCTCGAGATGAATGAACTGACATAAGACGTCTCTACATTTGAAGGGTCACAGGTTAAAATGGTTGCCAGCTCGTTGTGTGACATGGTCAATGGACGACGCTGCTTGTTCTTTCTCCTTTTAATGACGAGTCGTGATGTGGGTTTCTTGCTGTTTTGCTGCAGAAGATGCAGATGTCCCACAGATCTGTGCAGTGGCTCGTGGTCACGCTGCTCGTCGTCTTTACAGCAGCTCAGTGTGACCAGAGCGAGAGGTAAATCACAGCTCCACACGGTCAAAGTGCAGATGAATCATAGACAGATTAATAGAGAGATTAGACGGGAGAATAGACATGGAATAAAAAAGAAGCTGTGAATGATTTGACGCAAATTGAGCTCAATATTCACAGTTTGGAGTCACGAGCACTGAAAAAGGAAGAATTTAAAAGGAAACATCAAAGCAGGAAAATATTTGATGTTCATAAGATGAAGAACTCAACTGGAAATAATCTTTTGGAGACACAGAGATCCAGAATCATCTTTGATATTTTTCTGATTATTTTTTCACATTGACAGTTTTCAAATTGAAATATTTCAGTGTCATAAATTCTGTGTTTTAATCTTATTCTTGTATTTTTTGCTTCCACGTGTTTCACATATTGATCATTGGATGTTGATTGAGTTGTGGACTGAACTGATCCTGACTGATTGATCTCTCCCCCGTCTCCTTGCAGCCGCCGAGCTGTGAGCGAACACCAGCTGTTGCACGACCGTGGCCGAAACATCCAGAGTCTGAAGAGGCTCATCTGGCTGTCGAGCGCCATCGAGGGGCTCCACACCGCCCAGACCCGCTCCTCCGCCCTCGGCCCAGCAAAGGTCCTGAACCTGGACCTGAACCCGGCGTTGGTCCCTGATGCTCCGGGCCCCCAACCCGCCCGGGTGCAGAGCCTCCTGAGAGACTTCTTTAACAACCCCTACCTGACTCAGCTGTCCGACACAGAGGCCTAACGCCGCTCTGTCCACAGACACATGAGAAATATGTATTGTCTCCATCATTTGAACAATGAAACACATAAAGCACAACAATTAGTCTTTAGTGCCAAGACACACATTTGGCTGCAGATGTGTCCACATGTTGCAAGAACTTAAAGTTTTAGTTGAGAGAGTGTTTGAGTTAAAGCTGAATGAAAGTCGTCTGTTGATGGGCAGTCACACAAATGTCTCAATGTTCAGTCTCGTCATATTTACATCAAGGACTTGGCGCCACAACCAAAAAATAAGACGTCCTTAAGGAGACGTCCTCAGAAGCAAACACGACAGGAACAACATTTAAAGTCTACACGTTTAAGAATGTGTGAACTTACCCAGACTTATATCCGTTTGCTTTATCTCTTAATTATTCTCAACCAAAGACAAAGTCAAACATGTTTTTCCTGTTTGCAGATCAACCTCCTGCAGCAGCAAACTTTGTTCAACTTTGACCTGCAAAAATTCAACAAACGCACTGCTGCTGTTTGTCGTCACACTTTCAGATGATAACTGAAACTGAAATACTTGTTACAGCTGTTTCCTTTGTTTCCAGAAACTAAAAAGAGATAAAGTATAAAGAGCCCTGAACCACTAGTGTTGTCTCCTCTTCTTAGAATTGAACACATACTGTACACGGTGCCATCTGAACCTCCAGACTGAATGAAACTGATGCTTGATTCTCTGTGAGGAGACGTGTGGCTGTACGACAAAGATTTGAGTGGCTGTCATTTTATCTCGTGAACATTTCTATTAAACTCTGTGGCTGCACGGATGTGGTCTGTGTTTGTGCATCAAATCTCTGCTTGAATTCTGCAACTTGTTTGTTCACTAACCGAGCGTCTGCTAACGTGACGTTGACTTTACACAACAGAGCTTTCGAGTTTCAGATTTCTCCTTCAGGTGAAAAGACTGAAGCGTCGTGAATGAGACAAGAAATGCTCTCCACTGAGCTACATTAGATTCTTTGTCGATATTTATTTTGTGTATATTCTTTTATTATATATTTAGTTTATATTTTTTTTCTCTGAGACAATTAATTATTAAAACACTCGTGAACAATATTTCATCGCAGGAGTAAATCTGCATCAATCGTTAATGCCATTACCATAAGGCTGAACTTTATTGTCTTTAATAAATACTTGATTGTCTAGTCTATAAAATGACAGAATATATATTTGAATGGGCCCCTGATCACCGTGGGATCTCTTTTAATGAGGTTTCTCTGTAATTTTAAGGTCTCAAACTTAAAGGGATAGTTCACTGAAAAATGAAAATTCACTCATTATCTACTCCCCACTGGGCCGATGGAACACTTTAGGAGTCTCATGGGTAAACAGCGTTGCAGCCAAATCCAATACAATTGAACTAAATGGTGACCGATTCTTCAGACTTATAAAAACAACAGAAAAAAAAGCCCCGACATTCAAATTAGACTCAAAACGACGTTATTTACAACGTGTTTTTAGCCTTAATGTCTCCTGTGATCCTCCTCCTAGATCACAAGTTCTCGTGAGACCAGGAACATGTAAAGTGTAAAGTGTAAAGCGTCATGATTTGGCGCTATACGAATAAAATTAAACTGAATTGAATATACAATATATATATATTATTTTTCCCTGACTTCCACATTAATACATTTAGATATATTATCTTGTGTGAGCACCAGAAAATTAAATGTCAGATATCAGGAAACAAGCAAATGGTTTAAAGTCTATTCTATAAAGTCTATTTCTACTCTATATATTTTTTTAAAGGTCTCAATCTGGCCTGACCCTGTTTGCCCTCTGCTCGGTCTGCCTGCCTGAAACACTGCACTCAGGGCAAAGACAACCGTAGTCTCGCGATACTTCCTCAGCGGCTAACGTGAACTAGCTCCCCGTGTCAGCCGAAGCTTCATGGCGCTTCACTTGCTCTACTGCGCCATCAAGTGGACAATACATGTAAAAACAGGCAGAGTGATTATAATGACACCATGGCGTTTGGTGTGTGAAGCTTCGAATTGAATAAATGAATGTTTGTGACGCCAATACATAAATTATGAACTTATTAATATGGTGTTTGTCTTTATGATACAATGGGGGGGGGTCAAAGGGTAAAGTGGAAACAAATTGGGCAGAGGGTTGTGATGTGCACGTGCTCGTGTTACTAGGGACAACATGTAACACGTGAAATAGGGACAACTTTTTATTCATTATTATTTAAAAATAGCAACTTTTCCACAGTGCTGGACAATCTGAGGGGGGAGGGTCCATTGCGTTTCGCTGCCCCTTTTATTTCGAATCGCACGCCAAACCCGCGAACCACTTCCTGACTCAGTCACGTGGTACGGCCGGCTCGCGAGGCTTCGGACGTCAACCACATACGTCATCAACACAAGCCTCGGTACGCGCTTCACAAGGATCTCCCTGGATTACTCGACACATCACGAGCCTTCGGTGTCTTTTTTTAAATTCGTACCGGGGAAACCAGACACCGAGCACCGGCAGAGAGGCGCTGCCCGTCGGCTCCCAGCGCCGCCACCGCCCCTCGGACTGTCCGCGGCTCTCGTCCTCTCGGCGGTCAGGTCAGTCGATGCTACACCCGTCGGCTAGCTTGTCGGGCTACTTCAGGCTAACGCGCAGGGAGGCGTCGAGTTGGGTTTAAATTCAACTGCGACCGCGACGCGTCCGTTGATTTCGGTGTGAGGACGTGAGGAACAAACCGGCACAAGAAGCTAACGCGGCTAGCGGTTAGCGTCAGTAGCGTCAGTGGTACTGAGGAGATGGCTACCAGCAGCTAAGCTAGTTAGCAAAACCGCAGCTCGGTTGACAGCAGATTCTGACACTGACAGTGTTCAGCGATGGTTTGTTCACAGGGTGTCGTGTGAACGTGTGTTTGCTGTGACGTGTTCGATTGTGTAGCCGGCCAGTAACTGACCCTCGTCTGCAGATGAAGCTGTGGAACACGTCAGACATGTGTGTTACTGTCATGTTCAGTAGTCACACACACACGCACACGCACACACACACACTCGTCATGTGTCCGCACCGACAACAACACATGTGACAACAACACGTGTGACAGTTCAGAGCCTGAGAGAAACCGAGCTGTGACACAAACTCTGCTGTGACATGTGGTCAAACGCCTGCAGCTACTGAGAAGAAGCTTTGAATTCAAACACGGGATTTACTTTGTATAGAAGTTGATAAATAACGGAAACATTTAATTGCAAAAGTCCTCAGTGTTTCCATCGCCTGTTCCGTGTGATGTCAGTTGTATTTGCTGTTGTTTCATTGCTGTCGGTCAGTTTCAGTTTCACTCCGCAACATCCGACCTTTTTTTAAAGGTTCAGTGTTTGGAATTTAGTGACATCTAGTGGTGAAGTGTCATGTTGCAGCTGAACACCCCTCACCTCACCCTCCCCTTACAGACATGACAGAGAACCTGTGGTAGCTTCAGTTGTCGTAAAAATGAAACTCAAAATGTGTTTAGTTTGTCCGGTCTGGGCTACTGTAAAAAAAGATGGCGGCTTCTGTAGCGTGGTCCTGCTATGGGTCAGGGAAACTAAATCTTAGTGCGGATCCAGATCAGGGGGGAAATCCACAATTTTACTTTTCTTTCTTTATCATTGTCAGATGGAGAGTTTTTCAACATTTTCGTTAGAGAATAATTCACGGATCTTGCTGGAAGAAAAATCCGGCATATTGAGGCTACTGATATTTATGAGTTGGTACGAACTGGTTCAACTTGATGGCATGTTCTCTACTGAGTGACATTCTAGTGTTTGTGATGTCGTTCTACCTCTCGCTGTTATTTTTTAAGATAAAATTTCATATTTAAATGTATTTCTATTATATATCTTATAACTTACTGTCAGTCTAAGGTTTAGACTTGATAGTCTCTGCTCAACCTCAGCATGAACAAAGTACTGAAGTTCTCTTCCAGCAGAATAACTTGTGTTTGGTGCAGGTGTGGTTCTCCTGCACCATAGCGATGCTTAAAAATGCTACACGGATGTGTGAAACATGTATCGTGTAGTATTGTGATGGGTGTTTTTGTTCCTAGGTATCATCCAGCCTCATCCAGCCCCACTGTGGATCTTTAGCCCCATCCGTCAGGACAGTGGCAGAGCCGGAGCCTGAGCCATCAGGGACCAGACCAGCAGGCAGCAGGGCTCCATGAGCACCACGGGGCAGCAGCAAGGGGGGGGCCTGCGTTCTCGCCGAAGCCTTGGCCGGGAAAAGGACCCTGGGCAGGGCGTTGGCATGGAGGCGGCCTGCTGGCTTGCCCCTGGAGTGCTGCGCAGGCTGATTGAGCTGCCCTCGCCCCCCCTGTCCCGACACCAGCTCAAGAGACTGGAGGAGCACAGGTAAAACTGTGTAGTCCTGTCGTTTAGTATAGTGATACGTTTGGAACTAATGATAGACGGACCAGGCCAACGTGGGCTGAATATTTGTTAAGTACATGGATCTTCTGTTTGATGTGTTTTGACAGTAGTGATGACAGTATTACATCATCACCAGTAGTTATGGTCCTTTTTGGGTTGTGAGTTTGAGCGATCAAGACTTCGTCTGGCTGTTGTCCGTCCCTGCAGGTACAGCAGTGCAGGACGCTCCCTGCTGGAGCCTCTGATGCAGTGTTACTGGGAATGGCTGGTGGGACGAGTCCCGGCCTGGATTGCCCCAAACTTAATCACCATCATCGGCCTCGCCACCAATGTCTTCACCACCCTCGTGCTCGTCTACTACTGCCCAACTGCCACTGAGCAGGTGAGGGAACAACCCTACACTGCACAGTCTTCACTTTAAAATGTATATAACGAGCTAGTATTAAAGGCAAGTACCGTTTTCTATCAATTAATCCCTGTTGGTGGATTTCTATTTGTATTTAAACTCAGATAAATCTCAACCTCCTCTGGATGTTTCACAACGAAATGTCACCAGAAAAGATCATGTCAAGCTGCTGGAAGGATGTTAAATTCATTCATGAATGAAAATATTGTTGACTGATGAATGCATCTTGTGTCTGTTGTTGACAGAACTTAAAACTCATGTGTTTGAGTGCTGAGTTTCCATAGACTTTAAACACTGAAGTGAAACTGATCATTTGATTCAGATGTATGTGGGTGTGAGGCAGAGTGACCCCGGCTCCATATGAATGTGTGTGTGTGTGTGTGTTGTTTCAGGCTCCCCTCTGGGCGTACCTGCTGTGTGCCGTGGGTCTGTTTATCTACCAGTCATTAGACGCCATAGACGGGAAACAGGCCAGACGCACCAATAGCAGCTCTCCGCTGGGTGAGCTGTTTGACCACGGCTGCGACTCCCTCTCCACTGGTCAGTTGGTTTCCTGTTAAACTCTGCTGTGTCTCAGTAAACCTGGAGCTCTGCTAAAACTCTCTTGTTGTCGTCCCCACAGTGTTTGTGGTGCTGGGAACCAGTATAGCAGTGCAAATGGGCACCAACCCGGACTGGATGTTCTTCTGCTGCTTCGCTGGGATGTTTATGTTCTACTGTGCACACTGGCAAACATACGTGTCAGGAACGCTGCGGTTTGGCATGTGAGTCGCTTGATTTGTTTGTTGAAAAGTAAACAGGTCATCCTTGATTCCAAGTGTTTGTGCTAGATGTCATGAAGTTCCCTATGGGTGTTCCTGATATATCACGTTTACAAGAAACCTGAGGTCACTGTGACCTTGACCTTTGAACTTCAACCACCAAACTCTAACCAGTTAATTCCTCAGTCTCCGTGAACGTTGGTACGGAATCTGAAGAAATTCCCTCAAAGTGTTCTTGAGATAACGCGTTCACAAGATGGAGCGAAGCTGTCGCCGGCCCAGAGGCATAAACAGAGTGAAGATAGACTAAAAGCTTTACCTGAATACACACTGAACTATGGTACCAATACAATAGTGTATCATTGAAGACGTTAATCAACTTGTGTTATTCTAACGTAGGTCTGATTAGACTGTAGTGGTTCCATGTGGTGTAAATGTGGATGTATCTGTGTGTAGATTTGACATAACAGAGGTGCAGATCTGTCTAACAGGATTACAGATGCTCACAGCCTCTGTGGGTCCGTGCCTGTGGAACATGCTGGTAAACCTCTGCTGCTGCTGCTGCTGCTGCTGCTGCTGCTGCTGCATGGCTGCCGGCTGTCCGCTTCCACCATCACCTCTGACCTCCACTGAGGCACTTGGAGAATTTAAATTCAGTCTGTTTGTTTCTTTTCTTGACATTTATAAAATAGTCACGGAGACCAGCAGGAAACATTTAGGTTAGAACACTAATAGTCATATATATTTAATTTTTAACGCAATGAGCGACTTACTAGATGATTGTAAAATGTAAAATCTGACTTTAGATTTATCACATAGTTGGTACGCCCCCTATCATGACAGCAGGATTTGTGGCTTTTCTGTTTTTCACGTCATTGCAAAGTGTTTTTATTTATTTGTACGTGTTGGTGGAACATAACAAGTCTTTTGAAGTTGCCACCTTAGTTGCTGGGAAACTGTGACAGATTCGTAGAATATTTCTTGTTGCAACTTAAATACTTCGCCTATACTCCACCATTCCATTTGTGCTGTTTGGTTTTCTTAAAAAAGAGCCAGGGAAATATTACTGATGTCACCTCTTCAACCGCCAAGCTAAACCTGTGTTGTGCAGAAGAACACAGCAGCGTCCCATCAGCCCCAGTTGCAGCAGTGTGTTGTGGAAGAAGGCTGCAGGACGACCGTGTGCTGGTCGTTGTCACTAATCCTTTTTTATAAATGTTCTGCTCTCTCCTCTCACTCAGCATTGATGTGACTGAGGTGCAACTCTTCATAATAATCATGTATTTGCTGGCCGCCGTGGGAGGATCTGCTCTATGGCAGTCACTGGTAATTGTGATGGGTTTTTAATTCCTACAGATTAAAGAGTATGATGCTGCATTAAAGGAATAATTTATATGTTGGTAATTCTGATGTAATTGTGATACAGCTAGAATATTTTATTTAAATGTTTTACTTTAGTCGTTACCAGAAATACAAAGGATGTCTCTGAATGTCTCTAACATACTCATGATGCTTTCATTGTGGATGTGAAGCTGCTCAGTGTACTCACAGATTAAATCATTTAGCAGGAACGTTTACTATATGTATAAATGTTTTATCATTTCCTAATTTCTGTGTTTTAATGTCCTGTTTCCCAGATTCCAGTTCTAAATATCCAGATGAAAATGATTCCCGCCATCTGCACTTTTTTAGGAGCCATCTTCTCCTGCACCAATTACTTCAGAGTTATTTTTACAGGAGGTGTCGGCAAAAACGGATCCACAATAGCAGTAAGTCTGGGAAAGTCTTGTGTAAATCATGGTGACAGGATAAAAAATACATCATGTTGTTAAACACTAAAATATTCTGGATACGAGAAGTGCTACCTTGCACTTTTGGCCTCATATTAATACTAGTGTTAAAGGTTTATCGTTTATAAAACATTTGGACCAAACACAGTTTCTGATCAGATTAAGTAGATTGTTGTTGCATCAGTGTCAGTTTGTTCTGCCGATGACGTCAGAGCAGCTCCTCTGACTTTCTCTGTCTTTATTGTCTTTGTGTTGTCTCTGTCCTCAGGGAACCAGCGTCCTCTCTCCAGTCTTACACATTGGTTCCGTTATAATTTTGGCGGTGATGATATACAAGAAGTCGGCTGTCCAGCTCTTCGAGAAACATCCGTGTCTTTATATCCTGGCGTTTGGTTTTGTCTCGGCCAAAATCACCAATAAATTAGTTGTAAGTCAAACACATTTTTTAATGAGAGCGAGTTCAAACAAGAGGGTATGATGTGCAAATGGTGACGACAACATTCAGTTAAAATGGCAATTTTAATGAGGTATTTTAAATTAAGCTAAACAAAAAAACTTTCTGACTTAATGAAACAATTTAGACTTTAGTTTAGTCACTTGGACATTCATAGAAAATATGAGACCGTTGACAGTTGGTAAAGAAAGTGACACATCTGGAATGAGTTTCCTTTTGTTCTCCTATATTCATGTTTACTTTCAGTTTGTAGCTGGGACTCCACCCAACCTTTCCTCGCCACAGACCACATTTACAACAGCACGCTGATAACACCATCATGTTAAAATGCACAGAAGACTATAAACACAAAATGTTGAATAACATAAAGATCATTTAAAAGCCAAATCTACCGTTATGTACCAATAGTTTTCTATTAAAGACTGAAAACATCCTTATATATATTGGAAAGTTTTATGAAAGTGTGACAGAAGACGTTTGTGTAAAACTGGAGCTTGATGTCCCTTCAAACATCTTTAAGTACTTATTTCCACTCAGCAGAGAAAGTGAGCAGAGTTGTGTTTGCAGCTGACTGGGGTTTGTCTGTCCACAGGTAGCACATATGACAAAAAGTGAGATGCACCTTCACGACTTAGCCTTCCTGGGGCCAGGCCTGCTGTTCCTGGATCAGTATTTCAATAGTTTCATTGACGAGTACCTGGTGTTGTGGATTGCTTTGGTGAGTACACATGAAGCTGTGCATCAGAGTTGTCAGTAATGGTTACGTCCACTTAATAAAGGTCAAATAGTCAGTTAAGGTCGTGTTCAATCAGTTGTTGAGCAGAGCTTCTGATTCTCCACTGTTTGTTTCTCTCTCTCTCTCTCCTACAGTTCATTTCCTTCTTCGACTTGGTGCGTTACTGTGTCAGTGTTTGCAACCAGATTGCCTGCCATCTTCACATTTTCGTTTTCAAAATCAAGCCTTGCTCAGTGCTCAGCTCAGCTCCTCACTGAGGACACGCCGGCCATTAACTGACTCTGTCCCTTCCCCCGTTAGTCGACTCATCTTTCCTTCCCTCTGTTGTCCACGTAGAGATGCAGGGGACGATTTGTTGTGTACAGTAAGTGCTTCTGCCAACTGAATGTGTGGACAAATAATATATATTAAGATACTGGAGTATTACTGTCATTGTTTCTTTTTCTCTTTCCACCAGTGCAGAAGTGAATTTGTATGTTCTTCTGCCCCAGTAACGATAAATCTCCTTCTGACAAACTCATGGTTTCACAGAGCAAATACTTCAGGAGAGTGCAGGTGCTACTCATCGTGTCCGAGGAGAGAAACTTGTGTGTGTTGTAACTGTTCATGTGCAAGAAAATGTATAGGAAACGAATCAGACTCTCTCGCTTTTGATTATAATTTTTTGTAATATTTGCATAACTTTACCTTTTTGCTATTGTAAATACCAAACTGTTACGGTGTCTGTGCTTCTCTTTTAATTTAAAAAATCCTGCTTTGGAACATTTAGAAAACTTGCTCTCATGTATATGATTTTAAAGCAACTTCATCTCCTGCACATCACAGGAAGCATCACGACTGTTTCACACCAGCACAACGTGGTTTTTGGAGGAAACTTAATTTTATTTTTCTTTAACATATCAGAGCTTAACACGTTGGATTTAACTCAGACCAGGGAGGGATTTTGTGTTTATTTATTATTATAGGTCATATATTCTTAAATGCTTATTTTTGAAGTGAGTCATTTGTTTTAAGTCTTCCTCTCTGTTACTCGTGTTGTAAATATTTGAAGATTCACTGTGCACACATGTAAGAATGTCTTTAGTTGCCCACATTCTGAGCTTTGCAAATGTAAGTGAACCACTGAGGTCACAAGTTAATGTTTATGTTAATATTTTCTCACCTTTTTCAGTCATAAGATCAATACATGTTAAAGTTGCTGCTTTGAATCAGTGTTTCCTTCACTTTAGTTTCACTCTGCTGCTGCTGCTGTGTCACCGATCACTCCACTGCTCCTCTGCTCTCTGTCACTCCCTCATCTCAACCTGGTGTTTTTATGTTTTTATTCTTCACTCTTCTCAACAAATCCCATGAAAATTCCAAAGACTTCCAACTGAGTCTGACTTCCCACTGTCTGTGGCACTCGGCTCCAAGGTCACAGGTTCCCACTGAAGACACAAGTTTAGAAAAGCCTTGTGAATGTGTAGTGTAACTTTTATAAAGCTTCAGGAACAGGAGGTTTTTAGTTGTCGTCTTTTCATGGGATTTGCTGATGATGATAAAATACAAGATAATCTTTAAACTGAACGACCACTTTGCTGCAATGAGTTATTTATGTGAGTTTTTCACTCCTTCCCGTGTTGGCGACTGATTATTCTACTTAACTGAACCACTTTGTGTCAATCACATTCAACAAAAAAACTAAGTTTCCCCCACAAACCACAACTGCTGAGGCTGAACACTGAATGAGCAGGAGATGAGGTGACATGATGACATCACAGTTTTTAAGTTGGTGACTGAGGAGAATCGGATCAAACTTTGTTCCTGTTAATAAAAACCTGTTAATTTGACTTGTGGAGGTGTTTACTGCTGCTCCTGAACTGAACCTGCAGTGACGACCTGTGTCCACATGGGGAACCGTGACAGCTCAGATCACTTTTACATAATCGGCCTGTTTTATTACTCACTCCGCGCGACCTGCTCGCACAGTAACTAATAAACACTCATCACTAGTTATCAGTACCTGATCAGTAAATGAAGTAACTTAGTGTATGTTTGATTCGCTCCAGAGTTTATGAGGCTGCATTTAAACATCATGAAAATGATGTGACGCTCACAGTCAGGACTCAGTGTTAAAATGAGAGGAGCGACACGAGCACATGATCCGACACCATCGACTCATAACCAAACACATGACCGTACGTGTGTCCCCTAAATCAGAGAGAGTGACTTTATTTCATGATCTTTCCAATAATGGCATCAGCAAAAAAATAAATAAATAACACTTCAATCAGATAATATTTTACAAAAGAAAACTACATTTGTCACACACACGGAGTTTAAAAAAGTGAGCATAAAACCTGTCTGATCCCCCACTGAGACGTAAAAGCTTCCAGGTTACTGGTCAGGCTGTAGAAGGCGTGTTCTATTTTCACGTGAGTTGCTACCAAACCTTTAAAACACTTCACCACATCTGTCCAGCCTTCACCCAACATCTGGTTCTTCCTGCTCTTCCAGGTGGCCAGTTCAGCCATACCAAACAGGAAGTTAATCAGGACTAGTGTTTCTCTTTTCCCCCCGTGGTATTTAGGCCCATTAAAAAACCCTCACTCTTCTCCCAGTTGGTTCTGGCTGAAGAGGCTCTCCCATAACAAACAGACTTTCCTGAAGCTGCTGGACATCGTGCTGATCATGGATAAAAACATTAACGTCGTCAGCATATGCTGAGACGACCACAGGAGGGTTGTGAGCCCGCCCGGCAGAGAGAGACCCCTCAGCCTGCTCCTCAACCTGCACAGGCTCGATGGCTCGATGGCGATGCAGTAGAGTTGTCCTGAGATGGGGCAGCCCTGCCTGATGCCTCTCGTGACGGGCACAGGACAGCTCCTCCCTCCCCCCACCTTCACCACACAACTAGCCCCACTGTACAGCAGCTTGACCCAGGAAAGGAAACCCCCCTCAACACCAAAAGCCTGCAAGGTTGAAAATAAAAAATCATGATCTACGCGGTCAAAGGCTTTTTCCTGATCGATTGAAATAATACCCACATTTACATTATATAAGTTATGTAATGGTGTGTTTTTATATTCCAGCTAACTTTAAAAAACCTGCAGTGAGTATCACCTCAGGGGGATGTTCCATTTGCCGACAATGAGAGGAGGGGGGTATATGTATTTCTAGTACTTTCTTATTTTTATTTTATAGCCAATGATTAGGCTAAATCAGTCCTAACATCTTTGTGAGATTCTTTTCAGTACTTACAAAATGATTAATGTTTTATGTACCTTTTATTTTCATGTGAATATGTTGTATGTCAGTATTCTGGTCTGTGAACCCCCCTGTCGCGCTTTGGTACGTGCCGCTCAGGAACCTGTCACTCTGACTGCACCCGGAGCTGAAAGAGAGACAGGTATGTTTACGGACTGTTCCGCTTCTAAGTGTCATTCCAACGTTTAGTGCATGTTGCTGTGACTGCTTTCTGAAAGAGCAATAACAGACAGCTGTAGTGTGTAAAGCGCAAGTCTGTACTGTGAGGAGTGTTAAGAGTTATTTCAAAAGTTAGCGTTGCATTGTTTTCTGCTGTTTTCCTCTGAAGTGGCGCCGATTCGCGCCACAGCAACCCGCGGCATTATGGGAGATGTAGTTTTCTTGTGGGATTTGTATAGAACGAATGTGAAGTGCATTGTTACTTTCTAATGTTGTTTGTGAACCCACATTAAGTCATTGTGTTTACTCTGTGATGGGTTAGACATGTGAGGCAGGGCATATTTATGTTTATTTTGTCCTTTGGTTTACATTATTATTTCATGCATCCTTTACAGTAGTCTGAGAAGAGGATGTGAACTGATGCAGTCCCTGTCACATGTTGTATCATTACAGGTATGATTGTCAAAAAGTAATCACTATACGATCGTTTCAATTGACTGGTTTTGTCTACAATGTATACATGTTTTGTTATACGCTGTCTGCATTTGGAGCTGAAAGAGACAGTAGTCTGAGAAGAGGATGTGAACTGATGCAGTCCCTGTCACATGTTGTATCATTACAGTAAAAGAGATCCAAAGAGAGCTGTGGTGTGTCGCAGACTCGCTACAGTTACACACATCACACACATCTCTTATTAAAAACAGATTGTCCAGCATGGATCTGTCTGGCACACAGTAACATTGGTCTTGGTTGATCAGCTGTTCAATGTAGGTCTTCAGGCTGTTTGATAAAACTTTAGAGAGGATCTTGTAGTCTGTGCATAAAAGGGCCACTGGTCTCCAGTTCTGTAAAATGCTAAATACTCCCTTCTTAGGCAGCAGAGAGAGAGATTACTGCGCGCCTACAGAAAGGTGGAAGTGTCCGAGTAGAACTCTACTGCGTGTTTCCTCATTTTAGCTGGTTCTGTGGTCGCTTCTCAGTCTGGGAGCCGCAGAGACACCATCTGTTTTCCTCCGAGCCACCGACTTCTCTAAATTGAAGAAGGTGGTCGGAGCGTCCATGTCATGTATTTTAGTGAAGCAGGCTCTGCCCAAGGCTCCTTTGGCTTTTTGATGTAAAAAGGAGTTTAAATCCTGTCTCTTAGTTTTGAGGTGTTCTACATCCTGCCTGTTGTTTTGTGTGACTGTGCAACACAGCCGTGGTCAGTTCCTCTAAGGTGATGTCAGAGTCTTTGATGTAAAAAGACAGTTTCCAGGTTTCTGATCTCCTCCTCTAGTTTCTGAATCACTGTATTTATTTTAACGATCGTATTGGCTGTGTATTGCTGACAGAAAACCCTGTTTTGTGCCTTACCTACTTCCCACCACTGGGTAAGGGAGGACAACTTGGTTCTTGGTTTTCAAAAAGGCCCAGAACAGTTTAAAATACTCACAGAAAGTAAAACCATGCAATCATTTTACGTTAAAATGCCAAAAAGACTTTGGTTTACTGTGGAGGATGAAATAAACTCCATTAAAATTAGATGATGATCAGTAAATGCAACAGGGAGGATCTGACAGCTAAAAACCTGATTTGAGAGCATGACTTAATTTATGTTAAGATTGTGTTTCACTTTCCATCAAAGCCCTGCTCTTGTACTCAAACAGCCCCTGTTTGCACTTAAATTTGCTCCGCTTCTGCTCAAACTGTGTGCACGCGGATTTCCTGTGCTCAATTCTTCAGCCCTTTCCGCACTCGGGCTGCTTTCTGTGCGCTCGTGAATCGTCTGCTCTCAGCTTTCTCCTCTTGGATTTGTGTGTCAACCATAGACTGGCGTCAACCCTGTCAAAATTCCCCAACCAATAGAATGCTGCCTCGTTGCAAAGGCGTTCGCTTTAATTCAGAGCTTCCTGTGCGGGTGGTTCCATGGCTTTATATGGATTGCCACATGCCGCGATTTCTCCACGGAAAGCGAAAGTGAAAGTGTTCCGGGGGTTCGGCAGAGGGAGAAAACGCGCTGTTAAGTGTTTGAACAACATTAATATTATTTTACTGTGATCGGCTGAGTCCAAGTCCTGAGTCTCAGGTTAACGTGACCAAAGGGAAACAATGTAGGGGGGTTGACTTTGCTACAGTACTTGGTTTGGGAAAAAGTGATTTAGCATAGTTTTGGGAAATATTTGTTATGAAGAATATTCAATAACTTCACTGTAATACTGTATATTCTCACCAAAATCACGTCACAGGTCCAGGGTCTCCTGCTGGCTATGCTACAGTACTTAGTTTGGACAAATGGGGATTTGTATAATTTTTGGAAATATTTATTATGGAAAATATTCAATAACTTCACTGTAATACTGTATATTCTCACCAAAATCACGTCACAGGTCCAGGGAGTCCTGCTGGCTATGCTACAGTACTTAAGTTGGAAAAATGGGGATTTGTATAATTTTTGGAAATATTTATTATGGAAAATATTCAATAACTTCACTGTAATACTGTACTATTTTGATTTAAATAAATGGAGTTTTAATATGCTATGCATTTAGTCAAAGGGTATGTTAATATTTTCTAGGGCAGCCGGGCCTTCATCATCTGTGCGTACACATGGTCTGAGGAAGTTCTACATTTGTTCTCAGAGTACAAACAAATTTAGGTACGAACATATTGATGAATCCCAGATTCGTGCGTCACTGTTAGTAAATGAGGCCCAGTGTGTGTGTGTGTGTGTTTCAGCTCACAGTCAGTGTCAGTGTTTTTCCTCTCAGACTGAAGATGAGTGGTTATGAGGAGGAAGAGGAGGACAGAGCAGAGTCTCCAGGGTTCAGCTGTGTGTCTCTGAAGAGTGACCGGTCCATGGGACCTCCTCCAAACTTCAGTACTGAACCTGGACCCTCACACACAAAGTAAGAGACCTGCTACAAACATGTGAACCTCCAAACTGAATCCTCAGAGAATGAATGAGTGAATGATGTGTTCTGAATAAAAACATGTTTGTGTTTGCAGAGGTCAGGACCACAGACTGAGAGCAGAGTCTCCAGGGTCCAGCTGTGTGTCTCTGAAGAGTGACCGGTCCATGGGACCTCCTCCAAACTTCAGTAAGGAACCTGGACCCTCACACACAAAGTAAGAGACTGTTTCTACTGTGAACTGATTGAACTTTGAAGTTGGTAACTGATCTCTCAGAATCACTCAAAGAGCTCAGACCTCCACTAAGAACCATCAGGCTCCTTATGAAACTGTTAAGCCCTGAAAAGGGAAGATATCAATAAAGACGCTCAGACACGATGCTTCCGCTTGGGCTTCATTGAGAATCATATTATTTCCAGCAGTATTTGCTGTACAAAAATTTGTACATAAAGCTCTGAACAATTAACTGCATTTTCTCTCAATTTCAAGATCAACTTTCCAATATAGTTTTCTTTCACTTTTCTTTCACAGGCAAGTAAACGAGGAAGTATATTATAATTTCTCACTCTTTCTTAAACATGTCAAATCAGATGTAACAGCTAAATATTTATGAAACTGGTCTATTAATCAATAAACATAACCTTAAATGATCAAACTTAAATGTACAGGAAATAAACAAAAACATTGTGTAAAACATTAGTAACCACTTGTCTCTTCTAATTGTTATATTCCTTGCTCCTTATCATAGACAGTTACTTTAGTAATGAAAACACAAATGTATTAGTAATTCGTTACACACATAAACATAGTAAAACGTAACCATACACATTAGCAACCTCATTCTCTGTAAATGTGTCTTACTGAGCTAAACACGATCAAAATGCACACGATAGGTGTTGAGCCTATGATGGCCTCGTGCCGCTCCGTGCGAGCCACTGAGGGAACTGAGTTTAAGCTGCTTAACAGTATACCAATCATCAATCTAGAAATCATAACATAGCTTCCAAAACACTGAACATTCAGTGAACATGTTTAAAAAAACACCAACAAAACGACTTAACAAACATATTCCAAAAGTTTAAGAGCATAAATACTCACTTCGTACCTGAAAAGGGGAGATAGCAACAAAGAAGCTCAGACGCGATGCTTTCTCTCAGGCAGCTTCATTGAGAACAGCGCGTCGTGGCCGAGAGCTCCCCCTTCCGGACTCAGCAGGCATGACTAAACAATCACAAGCGTCATCTTTCAAAAAAGACTCAATCAGTAGAGTGTAGATTAACTTCTCTGTCGGGAGGGTATCTTTATACCTTTAAATAGTTTTTAACCTTGTTACCTCTTTTTAAACATTTTAACCTTTTACACAGGAGTTCAACAGTTTAACCTCTTTCACAGGACTTTTTACAAGTTATTACCTTTTTCTTCTGTATGACCCTATGACTCTTTTTATTTGCTATTGAACTTATATCAATGATCAGCTTCCTTATTAAATCAATCTATCACAAAACCACTTTGAAATTCACTAGATACTCATTTTTTATTGGTTCTGCACCAAATTTCAAACATTCATAACATCAGTCCTCTGACATGTCTGTGGAAGTAGAAAGAAAACCTCCCTCTCCCTGATCTGGTTCACAGACCACATCCTTCCACCAAGTTTACTGGTTATCTGTAGTTTTTTATAATCCCACTAACGAAGAAACGAACCAACCAACACATAAACATACTGGGTGAAAACAAAACCTCCTTGACAGAAGTAATGACAACCTGTGACTGTGACATGTGAGTTACCAGGAAATGTCTTCACAGAGAGAGGAAGAGGAGTCATGTTTCTGAGGAGGAGCAGTCGTCCTGCTGTGCTTCGTGTCAGGACGTCCTGAAGGATCCAGTCTCCACCAGCTGTGGACACTGGTTCTGCAGACAGTGCATCACCTCATACTGGGACCAGTCTGGTTCTTCAGGAGACTCCTCCTGTCCCCAATGTGGACAAACATCCAGAACAGGAGCTGGAGTTCAGACAGCCGGTCAGAGCAGCACTGTACATGTGTCTGCTGATGTCTTCACTTCTGACATCAGCACATGTGTTTTATTTTGTTCCTTCATACAGCATCAACATTTAACATCGTTATAAAAACCACAGAGTTAAAAAGCTTTTATTTTCTGTAGTTTTTCTGTATCTGATGAAAAACAATCAGCAGATTATCAGATTCTCTGTCTCTGACATTGTTTCTTGTCTTTCAGCAGATCGTGGTCTGCAGGAGTTTTAGATGAACATAAGCTCAGTCTGAGGAGGAGATGTGAACATGTGGCTGAAGGAACTGATGAAACAGGAAGTAGAACCCTCCTCAACAGGATCTACACTGAGCTCTACATCACAGAGGGACAGAGTGAAGAGGTTAATACTCAACATGAGGTGAGGCAAGCTTGAGACGGCTTCCAAGAGGAAGAGCCTCCACGACACTCCCATCAAGTGCCACGAGATCTTTAAAGCCTTAACTGACCAGCAGAGCAGCATCAGAGTCGTCCTGACCAATGGCGTCGCTGGCGTTGGAAAAACCTTCTCGGTGCAGAAGTTCACTCTGGACTGGGCAGAGGGTTTAGAAAACCAAGATGTGGGTCTGCTGACTGTGCTTTCGTTCAGGGAGCTGAACCTGGTGAAAGACCAGCAGCACAGTCTTCTCACGCTGCTCCGTGTTTTCCATCCAACGTTAGAGAAGCTCACGGCAGAGACGCTCGCTGTCTGTAAACCTTTGTTCATCTTGGACGGCCTGGATGAAAGCAGACTTTCTCTGGACTTCAACGACAAGAAGGTTGTGTCAGTCACACAGAGGTCATCATTCAATGTGCTGCTGACAAGCCTCATCCAGGGGAATCTGCTTCCCTCGGCTCTCGTCTGGATAACCTCCCGACCTGCGGCGGCCAATCAGATCCCTCCTACATGTGTTGACAGGGTCACAGAAGTACGAGGCTTCACTGACGCCCAGAAGGAGGAGTACTTCAGGAGGAGATTCAGTGATGAAGAGCTGTGCAGCAGAATCATCTCACACATCAAGACGTCCAGGAGCCTCCACATCATGTGTCAAATCCCAGTCTTCTGCTGGATCAGTGCTACAGTTCTGGAGCACATGTTGACCACAGAGCAGAGAGGAGACCTGCCCAAGACCCTGACTGACCTGTACTCACACTTCCTGCTGGTTCAGACAAAGAGGAAGAACAACAAGTACGGTGAGGGACATGAGACGACTCCACAGCAGCTGACGGAGGCTGACAGGGACGTTCTCCTGAAGCTGGGGAGGCTGGCGTTTAAACATCTGGAGGAAGGAAACATCATGTTCTACCAAGAAGACCTGGAGCGGTGTGGTCTTAATGTCACAGAGGCCTCGGTGTACTCAGGAGTTTGTACTGAGATCTTCAGAAGAGAGTGTGTGATCTTCCAGAAATCAGTCTACTGCTTTGTTCATCTGAGCGTTCAGGAGTTTCTGGCTGCAGTCTACATGTTCCACTGTTACACCAAGAGGAACACAGAAGAACTCAACAACTTCTTGGGAACATATAGGAACACATGGAGTAAAGTCTCCCTTGATGACCTCCTGAAGAGAACCATGGAGAAATTCCCTCACCAGTACAAATGGTCATCTGGACCTGTTTGTCCGCTTCCTTCACGGCCTCAGTCTGGAGTTCAACCATAGAGTCTTAGGAGGCCTGCTGGGTCGGACAGAGAACAATCCAAAGATCATCCAGAGGTCATCAACAACCTGAAGGAGATGGAGAGTGATGACATTTCTCCTGACAGAAGCATCAACATCTTCCACTGTCTGACTGAGATGAACGACCACTCAGTTCATCAGCAGATGCAACAGTTCCTGACGTCAGAGAACAAACCAATGAAGAAACTCTCTGAGATCCACTGCTCAGCTCTGGCCTACATGCTGCAGATGTCAGAGGAGGTTCTGGATGAGTTGGACCTGAAGAAGTTCAACACATCAGACCAGGGTCGACTGAGACTGATCCCAGCTGTGAGGAACTGCAGGAAGGCCTGTGTGAGTCCAGACATGATCAATAACATGTTCAATCAGTGTAGATGAGTCGTTCTTCAAATACACTCAGTGTTAAATGATTCTCATTGTTTTGGGCAGCATGGTGTTGCAGTGGTCACACTGTTAGTGCAGCCTTTCTGTGAGGAGGATGTTCTCCTTGTGTCTGCAGGGTTTTCTCTGGGTTCTCCAGCTTCCTCCTCAAACCCAAAAACATGTAGATCGGAGTTAGGTTGATTGAAGACTGAAATTCAGTTTCAGCTGAGATTGGCTCCAGCTCCCTGTGACTGCTAAAGGATAAGTGGCTACTGGCTAGCTGGCTAGTGTGTGTGTGTGTGTGTGTGTGAGTGTGTGTGTGCGTGCGTGGCGTGCGTTTGTTTCTGAGCGAACAGCTAGCATAGTGTGAGAGAAAGGAGAAGTGTTTTGGATGAGAATCACTGTTTTAAAGCAGAACAGGAATATTGTTTATTCTTCTTTCTTGTCAAACTAGAATTACCACCCTGTGTTTGTACGCCACCGCCAACCACTGCAGTATCAGTTCCTCCAGGTTCCTGACATGTTGCATTCACAATAATATGAGGTCACTGTGACCTTGACCACTGAAATCTAACTTATCTAATAAGTTCATCTGGAGTCCAACTGGTCAAAATGTGAGGAAAATGCCTAAAGACAGACCTGAGATATCATGTTCAAGAGGCCAAATACATGTTTAGTGTATCAAAGTTGACCTTGGCCACCCGAATCTAATGAGTTCATCTGTCAGTTTAAATATTTCTGTAATTACAGACTCATTGGTTGGGAAGTCTCACAGACTCACTGTGAAGTCGTGGCCTCAGCTCTGAAGTCAGACCCCTCACATCTGAGGGAACTGGATCTGAGAGGAAAACAAGCTGAAGGATTCAGCAGTGAAGCTGCTGTGTTCTGGACTGGAGAGTCCAAACTGTCGACTGGAGACTCTGAGGTCAAGGTTCTTAAATCCTTGAATGTTCACTTTTCCAACTTTTTTTCTTATTTTGACATTATTTATTTAAATGTATCTAAATTGTCACAGTCATCTGTCACTCACCCAGCCTGTCAGTCACGTCCACCTCATCAACTCCATTCACCTGCACTCACCTGCTCCTGATCACTAAGAAAGTGTCAGTAAATAACATGTGGACTGAGGCCGAGCACTCGTCCTCCTCAGGTTTTCAAAATAAGACACATTCTATTGAAACACGTGGGACAGTTGATAAGTATAGAAACAAACAGGAAGTGGACTGTCAGGAGCCATCCCTACTTTAAAACAGTGTTTAATTACACAAACCTGCTCAGTGACCAAACACACAGAGAGAAGGAGATAATGAAACAATGGTCCAAAATGTCTGATCTGATATTTATCTTCAGGTCACAGACTGACTGAGGTCAGCAGCATGTTGAGAGTCTGTGTTGACATGATGACGATCCACAACAACAGGAGGACACATTCAAATCTTCATGTTTCTTTCTTCAGGTTGTGGGACTGCAGTCTGTCAGAGATCAGCTGTTCTCTCTGCTTCAGCTCTGAGGTCAAACCCCTCTCACCTGAGAGAACTGAATCTGAGTCTAAACAAGCTGCAGGACTCAGGAGTGAAGGAGCTGTGTGGTTTTCTACAGAGTCCAACCTGTCGACTGGAGACTCTGAGGTCAGACGTTAATGTTAAAGGTTCAGTGTGTAGAATTTAGTGACATCTAGTGGTGAAGGGTCATGTTGCAGCTGAACACCCCCCCCCCCCCCCCCCCCCTTCCAACCATGAAAGAGAACCTTGTGGTAGCTTCAGTGTCAGAGAAATTCAAAAGGTTTAGTTTGTCCAGTCTGGGGCTACTGTAAAAAACATGGCTGCCTCTGTAGAGAAGACCCGCTCCTGATGTGAATATAGAGTATTTAAATATAGAAGTATGTACATCTAAAGTATATAAATATAGAGTATGTAAATATAAAGTATGTAAATAAAAGGCTCATTCTAAAGTAAATGAAACAACAAGTCGTACAATTTAGATGAAACAGGTGAAACATCTCCTGGATTATTTTATATTCAGTTTCTAACAATGGATCCTTTCACCTGAATCTTCCACGACTGGAGCTTCAAGGTCAAAGTGCAGAACATGTGTTCCTAACAGTGAACTCTGATACTGAGCTGAGAGATGTTTTGTAGAATGAGCGCTGAGGACCGAGTCAGGCTCAACGTGACTGAAGTTTTACTGACAGATAAACAATCAATGCTGGACAATGTGTACATGTAATGTTTCTGTGGAAGCTAACCAGGATCTGTCCTGGTGGTCCTGTGGACTGACCACATGACAGCGTGACCATGGTCCTATGGTTACAGGACTTACACAGAGTCGTCCATGCCTTTATCTTTTCACCACTAGATCTCTGTACCGCCCTGTACACATTGTTACTCAGGGTCCCTGCACCACTTTCAACTGGTCAAAAAGACTGCTTCTCAGATCATCGCCACTTCAAGAAAACACGATCATATAACTGCTCTTTTCACACATGAACTGTGAAACATGTTCAGAACAACATGACTCAGACTTCAGGTCTGAAAACAGCGACATTGATGTTTAGTCAAAGTCCTTCATTTTCACACATGAAGTCAATTTAATTTACAGTCAAGTTTTATCCTTTCTTCAGGTTGCAGAGCTGCAGACTGTCAGAGATCAGCTGTTCTTCTCTGGCTTCAGCTCTGAGGTCAAATCCCTCTCATCTGAAAGAACTGGGTCTGAGTGACAACGACCTGCAGGAGTCAGGAGTGAAGGAGCTGTGTGGTTTTCTACAGAGTCCACCTGTCTACTGGAGACTCTGGGGTCAGTTCACTGACTGACTTTTGTAGATCTCATATCTATAATACATCATTTATACACGATTTATCTAATTTAATTCTAATTTAACATAATTCCTCTTCATACATAACTTGAATCCATTAATTAATTAATCTGTGACATTTTAAATATTCAGCTGTTAAAACACATCTGAGTTTAGTTCTGGATTTCCTAAAATGATCTGCAGGACAGAGACTGGGTCCAAATAATCTATTTTACTGAATCAGGACTCGTTTTAGTCCAACATGACTGATTTCATATTCATCTTCCATGGTATGAGTCTGTGTGACATGAATGTTTGTTTGTTATTTTCACACATGTTCTCGGTTTAATTTACAGTTAAGTTTTATTCTTTATCCAGGTTGTATCACTGCAGCCTGTCAGAGATCAGCTGTTCTTCTCTGGCTTCAGCTCTGAGGTCAAACCCCTCTCATCTGAGAGAACTGGATCTGAGATACAACGACCTGCAGGACTCAGCAGTGAAAGAGCTGCTTGATCTAAAGCAGAGTTCAGGCTGTCGACTGGAGACTGTGAGGTCAGTAGATGGTTGGAGTCAGTCCACGCTGCTTTCATCAGTATTTTACTAAACAGTCAGTATCACAGTACAGATCCAGGGGTTCAGGGTAAATCACCATGGTAACTGGTAATGATGAACGGCTAACTAGCGCCGGAGCAGGTTAAGTTGGAGATCAACCCATATAAAAGCTCCGCCCACTGACCACAGTGACTCTACACTGTTGTGTGGTGCACACTCTCCTTAAAGGGAAGGATAAGGGAAGTTTAAATCAACGTCTGGTTGGTTCAGTTGATCTCTAACTCACCCAGTACATCTCAATCTCTCCAGACTCATCCTGTCACCAAAACACCAATGCACTCAGTCAGCTTCCTGAAAATAGGTCCATGTGTTTTTATTCAGTCGTGATGTCACAGGTTTCCACCACAGTGTGTGTCCTCAGAGTCAGTGAGACAGTGTGTGTCCTCAGAGTCAGTTTGTTCTCCTCTGATTTTGATTATAGAACAGTTTGATCCACGTTGTGAAATATGAGGCTCTGCTGTCAGTCAAACCGTCCATGTCTGTGATTGGTCACACACAGTAAACCCCGCGCCTTTCATGTGCACGGGCTCAGATCTCGTTGAGGAAAACCTGAGTTAACTTAACGAGTTGATAACCAGCGTCATGTGACCACTTAGCCTGACTGTGTTTGTCAGGTTAAGTTGAGCTGGATCTCAGAAAGATCTCCTGGACATGTTGAAGTGGCTTCGTAGTTCAGGACTCAGTGTTTCCTCAGTGAAGCTGTGAGAGGAGAGTGAGGACAGACGTCAGGATTGGAAAGAAACACAGAGAGAGAACAGTCGGCCAATCGGACGAGCCAGAAGCTGCTTGTGATCATTTGATTGAGTTGATGTGAAGACGACAGTTGTTTTCATGTGAACAGGAAATGAAGCTGGACCACAGCTGACAGCCTCACCCTGCTGCTCTTTCTACTGGATGTGCTGCATCCGTAAACACTGATGTCTTCTTCTCTCAACAGATGGAGGCTGGATCATTGTCCAGAGGCTGAAGCAGCAGCAGCTTGTGTGTAGAGCGGCTCTGACTGGCCTTGTTGCTGGGAGGCAGAGAGGAGACGTAGCTCCAGAAGAATCAGAGGAGGTGCACGGCTCTGAGATCAGCTGTCACACAGTGTCCAGTCCACCATCCTCCCTGTGTTCCTGTGGATGTGACACAGCTTCATCAGTGATGAAGCTGTGAGCCAATCCCAGTTGAAATTGGGTGAGAGGTGGGGGCTGTGCCTTGGACGGGTCACCAGTCCATCACAGGGCCGACAAACAACCATTCACACTACATTAACACCCACGCTAAATTACCCAACCCCTAATCTCTGCAGGTGTTTGGACAGTGAGATACTGTGGCAGTTTGGAGTTGTTAAAGTCGGTGTCCATCTGATATTGGAAAATGAGCTAAACTTGAAGTGTTTTTGGTTTATTTTAACATTGTGATCGCATGATTCAGATATTACTGCAGATGTCTAATGTACTTACTATTAGCCTGCCAATTCAAAAATGCGAAATACAACGAAATACACACAACTGGACGTGTCCATCACTTTCAGTTGTCCCCTGGAAAACACTTCCGTTGTTGTTTTCTGTAATTGCAGAGTGTTCTGTAATGTGTTGTGTTGTGCGTAATGTGTTGTGTTGTCAAATTGATGAAGATGTTTTCTTACTTTGCTTGTGTTTCGTCCACTTGCATGTGTTTTCTTAAGTTGCAGTGCGTTGAGCTCTCAGGGCCACCGTAGTGAGATGAATCCAGAGCACCTGGAGAAAACAAGGGAGAAAATGCCAAACTCCCTCAGAAAAGACCCCATCTGAATCGAGATTCAAACCAGGAACCCTCTGGCTGTGAGGCAACAGTGCCAACCACCACGCAGCCCCAAAGTCTTTCCTCTCGCTACCGATTGTGTTTATTCACATTAAGAATCAGTTTATTGAAACGACATAACACCAAGTAGAATATATAAACACTGTATAAACACTCACATATAGTCTTTTTAAGTTTGCTTTTATTATTCTCACCTTTCTCAGTATGTCTCCATGTGTGTATAACCACATTCTGTGTATCTGATTGTTTATGAGTTTAAAGTTCCTGGATTCACGTCACAAATGTATTTAGTCCGACACAAAGTTAAACACATTTAAATCACTTTGAGTTTAAAATCTGAGTTTTGTCTTTGACACAAAAGATCAAAACTCTGGACTTAAAAATGGGACGTTTTCATTTCTGCATCAGGTGCAGAGCAGTGGTTGCTATTCTACTGTTTGACCCACAGGTGGCACTGTTGTATAACAGCAGAACATCCCAGTCAAAGCCTTTATATTCAGTCTATGAGTCAAACACATGGATCATTTCCTCTGGGACGAACCAGATGTAACGAGAAGAAAAATATCTCAGAGAGAAAAGTTCTGTTGTTTCTACTTGTCTCTGCTTTAATGCACAATAAACATCCTTCCACCGACTTCACTGGAATCATGACTCTTGTTTTTCTTTAATCTTGCAAACAAACAGGTAAATTAACAATTTACACTATTTGACAAGTGGAAACAACCAGTAGAAAAGTGAACTGTCATATTTACAGTATGAAAAAGAGCCGATAAAGAGAAGAGCATTTTTAAGTCTCAGAGGAAACTGTTCAATAAATATTTTACGATATTTAATAGAAAACTGACCCAAGAACGTTTTATACAAACGTAGATGAAGATTCTTCGTCTGTCCAACCACAAGGGGGAGACTCTAGCAGGCCTCTGGGAACCGCAGCATGCTGGGAAATAATTGATGATGGGAGGTTCACAGCAGAGAAATGTGACAGCAGTGAAGTGATTTCATAATTTTGCTGATGATGATGATAAAATACAAGATAATCTTTAAACTGAACGACCACTTTGCTGCAATGAGTTATTTATGTGAGTTTTTCACTTCCCGTGTTGGCGACTGATTATTCTACTTTACTGAACCACTTCGTTTTTGTTTTATGTGTTGACACAAAGTTTCCCCCAAACACAACTGCTGAGGCTGAACACTGAATGAGCAGGAGATGAGGTGACGTGATGGCATCACAGTTTTTAAGTTGGTGACTGAGGAGAATCGGATCAAACTTTGTTCCTGTTAATAAAAACCTGTTAATTTGACTTGTGGAGGTGTTTACTGCTGCTCCTGAACTGAACCTGCAGTGACGACCTGTGTCCACATGGGGAACCTTAAACACTGCCCACAAAACGCGCACACGCTCGCACGCAAACATAGTCATGTGATTTCGATTGGAATGCAGAGAGAAAGAGGAATTGTATTTGTAGAAGTGAAAGTAAAATTGTCCAGTGCAGATGGGACAGACGTGAAGTCAGAGGCTGGTGACTGTTTGAACAACATTCATATTATTTGACTGTGATTAGTTCAACACAGCTGTCTCAGGCAGGGCACAAAAGGGGCACATGGAAAAAGGCTCATATGCCGACATAACTTAAAGCTACAATTTGCTGTTGAGGGGGACTTCCTCTCTTTTGGTTTCATGTTTGCACTGCACAAGGAAATATGAGTACATATGATACACTGAAAACACACACACACCAGACACACACTCACACACAGTGATATTGTGTTTATTGTGATTGTGCTGTTGTAAATATTACTGTTGCTGCTGTTAAAATAATATGTTGTCATATTACAAATCTAATATTGTTCTGAATTCATAATTTATTCTATTTTTGATGACAATTAAATGAAGAAAAAAAAGTATTGATAAAAGGGAAGATGAGAAAGTCACAATTCAAATCCATTCACTATAAGACTTATAATTTCACACACACAAACAGACGTCGTGGTCGAGGCTGCGGAAGAGGGCACGTCAGGATGAGCTCAGGTGAAACTCACCATTTACTGACGACAGCCAGGTCATTTTATTTATAGCTGAATAATTATTAATTGTTCAATGTTCTTCATGAAGGGCCATGGGCATGATTTCACAAAAAAATATATATAATAAATTAAAAAATGGAAAATATGCTTCTGACAAAAGGGCACATTTGGGCATCAAGGGCACTTTGCTGCCATGAGTTATTTATGTGAGTTTTTCACTCCTTCCCGTGTTGGCGACTGATTATTCTACTTTCCTGAACCATTTCGTTTTTCGTTTCCTGCCATAAACCACAATTCTGAGACTGAACAAAATGAGCAGTAGTGAGGAAATGATGACATCACATGTTGTTCTCATGTACATACAGAGAGAGAGAAAAAATAAACCACACACCGGGGAGACGAGTGTGTGTCTGTTACTCATTCCAATACAGAGAGTGTCCAGAGCAGAGTGAGCAAATGTGAAGTCAGAGGCTGGTAAGTGTTTGAACAACATTAATATTATTTTACTGTGATCGGCTGAGTCTCAGGTAACCGTGACGAAAGGGAAACAATGTAGGAGGGTTGACTTTGTTATATTTGAAGAAACACAGAATTTATGTATAGCTGGCTTCATTGGGGGTGTAAATAATAATAATAAATAACCCAATCCATGTTATTGTTAATATTGTTGAAGTGTCTTTCTGTTATTTTACGGTGATATATTTGCTCGTTTTAAGGTCAGACAATCTCATTTCAATCTCAGGGAAGTTTCACATAAACCTGAAAACATCAGTTGAAAGTCTCGACCATCTTTCGGGGATATGCTACAAAATCTAATAATTATTTCATCTCATGACAGTTCATCCCCTCAGAGTCTCACTCTGACAATATCAGAGCAGTCTGATGAAGATTTTCAGATTAAAATTTTCCTCTGAAAAAAGAATTTTCCTCTGAAAAATAAACTACCTGTTCCCACGTGTTATGTTGTGATCATGTAATATACTTTTACCAAAGGTCACACAATCAGAGATGTTTCACCAGCTGTCCTTCCTGCATGTAGCAGCTGTAACTGTGTTTCCTTTAGTCTGAATAATGTGTTTGTTCTCCTCGTATTTTTTAATATAACAGTTTGATCCTCGTTGTGAAATATGAGCCTCTGCTGTCAGGTCACTGCTCCATGTCTGTGATTGACCCTGAGGTCGCCCCGAGAAGCACAAATCCGGCTTTGTAGCACAGTGGCCAGTCGTAATCTAACTTATCTGTCTTCTCTTAAAAACAAATTCTTTTTAATGCATTTATTAATGATGATACTTGATCTGAAGCGGTCGTTCATTTGTAGTCATCAATGATTTATTAGACTCGCATGAAGATGTGTTTCCTTGTGATTGGTCTGATCTGTCAATATTTTCTGAGTTTGTTAAAATGTGGAAAACTCCCAAGACGATTCACGAGCGCAGAAAGCAGCCCGAGTGCTGAAAGGGCTGAAGAATTGAGCACAGAAAATCCGTGTGAGCAACATATATCTAAGTGCAAGCACACAGTTTGAGCAGAAGCGGAGCAAAATTTAAGTGCAAACAGGGGCTGTTTGAGTACAAGAGCAGGCTTTGATGGAAAGTCAAACACAATCTGAACATAAATTCAACAAGTCATGCTCCACTCTGCTCTCACTTGAAGTAATAAACACTCGTCACTACTTATCAGGACCTTATCAGTACATGAGCAGAGGGAGCAAACGCGCTGGTAAGTGTTTGAACAACATTATATTATTTTACTGTGATCGGCTGAGTCCAAGTCCTGAGTCTCAGGTTAACGTGACCAAAGGGAAACAATGTAGGGGGGTTGACTTTGTTATATTTGAAAGACTGAATTTACGTATAGCTGGTTCATTGGGGGGAATTTACTCACATGTGCGCAGAAATGTTCTTACCATCCGCAGAAAATAAGTGCGTGCACAAAATAGCTAATCTAAATTGACAGGCGCATGTCCACCCTCTGTTATTGGCATACTGCCACACGCCGCTCTTTCTCCATATCAGGACATATGTTTGTCATGTAGAGAGCTGAACAGTTGAAGTGATGAGAGACGGACCCAAACCGTAAAAAACACAAGACTCACAACAGCAGAAATTGAAGGCGTCGGAGGTGGAAGACACAAATACACATTTTTCTGTAGCGTGTCCTCCGGAGTGACGATGTTTATTGAAAAATTAAACCTGGTCTGCAATAACTGAGGCGCTGAACGCTGTGGACATGTCTCTCAGATGCATCGCGACGTGGACACAGACTCTGCTGAATAGTTATAACACCGCTGCTTCAGGACAGACGCACATTAACTGTCTGGTCGTCCTGTGTCTCTGTCGGAGCTTCCTCCTCCTCTGACCTGCGCTCACTTTACACTTCAACAGTAAACACTGATCACAAGTTATTAGGACACGTACAGGACTGACGTTTACTTTGTGTTTGTTTGATTCGCTTTAGAGTTTATGAGACACATGTTTAAACCTGCGACACAACACGAGACGTAACGTGCCGCGCACGGTCAGGACATCAGGGTTAAAGTGACCGGAAAGATCCAGAGTCACGATACGACATCATCGATTAATACCTGAATACATGTGATCATCAGTTCGTGTGAAGAGGGACAGAGACGAACACGCAGGGGTTAGGGTTAGCATTTAGTCAAAGGGGTATGCTTACATGTTGTAGGGCAGCCGGGACTTCATCATCTGTGCGAACACATGGTCTGAGGAAGTTCTAATTTGTTCTCAGAGTACGAACAAATTTAGGTACGAACTTATTGATGAATCCCAGATTCGTGCGTCACTGTTAGTAAATGAGGCCCTGTGTGTGTGTGTGTGTGTGTGTGTGTGTGTGTGTGTGTGTGTGTGTGTGTGTTTCAGCTCACAGTCAGTGTCAGTGTTTTTCCTCTCAGACTGAAGATGAGTGGTTATGAGGAGGAAGAGGAGGACAGAGCAGAGTCTCCAGGGTTCAGCTGTGTGTTTCTGAAGAGTGACCGGTCCATGGGACCTCCTCCAAACTTCAGTAATGAACCTGGACCCTCACACAAAGTAAGAGACCTGCTACAAACATGTGAACCTCCAAACTGAATCCTCAGAGAAGAATGAGTGAATGATGTGTTCTGAATAAAAACATGTTTGTGTTTGCAGAGGTCAGGACCACAGCCTGAGAGCAGAGTCTCCAGGGTCCAGCTGTGTGTCTCTGAAGAGTGACCGGTCCATGGAACATCCTCTACACTTCAGTAATGAACCTGGACCCTCACACACAAAGTAAGAGACTGTTTCTACTGTGAACTAATTGAACATTGAAGTTAGTGACTGATCCCTCAGAATCACTCAAAGAGCTCAGACCTCCACTAAGAACCATCAGGCTCCTTATGAAACTGTTACGCCCTGAAAAGGGAAGATATCAATAAAGATGCTCAGACACGATGCTTCCGCTCGGGCTTCATTGAGAATCATATTATTTCCAGCAGTATTTGCTGTACAAAAATTTTTTACATAAGCTCCGAACAATTAACTGCATTTTCTCTCAATTTCAAGATCAACTTTCCAATATAGTTTTCTTCACTTTCTTTCACAGGCAAGTAAACGAGGAAGTATATTATAATTTCTCACTCTTTCTTAAACATGTCAAATCAGATGTAACAGCTAAATATTTATGAAACTGGTCTATTAATCAATAAACATAACCTTAAATGATCAAACTTAAATGTACAGGAAATAAACAAAAACATTAGTAACCACTTGTCTCTTCTAATTGTTATATTCCTTGCTCCTTATCATAGACTTTAGTAATGAAAACACAAATGTATTAGTAATTCGTTACACACATAAACATAGTAAAACGTAACCATACACATTAGCAACCTCATTCTCTGTAAATGTGTCTTACTGAGCTAAACACGATCAAAATGCACACGATAGGTGTTGAGCTATGATGGGCCTCGTGCCGCTCCGTGCGAGCCACTGAGGGAACTGAGTTTAAGCTGCTTAACAGTATACCAATCATCAATCTAGAAATCATAACATAGCTTCCAAAACACTGAACATTCAGTGAACATGTTTAAAAAAACACCAACAAAACGACTTAACAAACATATTCCAAAGTTTATGAGCATAAATACTCACTTCGTACCTGAAAAGGGGAGATAGCAACAAAGACGCTCAGACGCGATGCTTTCTCTCAGGCAGCTTCATTGAGAACAGCGCGTCGTGGCCGAGAGCTCCCCCTTCCGGACTCAGCAGGCATGACTAAACAATCACACGTCATCTTTCAAAAAAGACTCAATCAGTAGAGTGTAGATTAACTTAACAGAAGTAATGACAACCTGTGACTGTGACATTTGAGTTACCAGGAAATGTCTTCACAGAGAGAGGAAGAGGAGTCATGTTTCTGAGGAGGAGCAGTCGTCCTGCTGTTCTTCATGTCGGGACGTCCTGAAGGATCCAGTCTCGACCAGCTGTGGACACTGGTTCTGCAGACAGTGCATCACCTCATACTGGGACCAGTCTGGTTCTTCAGGAGACTCCTCCTGTCCCCCAGTGTGGACAAAGATCCAGACAGGTGCTGTAGCTCAGACAGCCGGTCAGAGCAGCACTGTACATGTGTCTGCTGATGTCTTCACTTCTGACATCAGCACATGTTGTTTTATTTAGTTCCTTCATACAGCATCAACATTTGTCTGTATCTGATGAAAACAATCAGCAGGTTCTCAGATTCTCTGTCTCTGACATTGTTTCTTGTCTTTCAGCAGATCGTGGTCTGCAGGAGGTTTTAGATGAACATAAGCTCAGTCTGAGGAGGAGATGTGAACATGTGACTGAAGGAACTGATGAAACAGAAAGTAGAACCCTCCTCAACAGGATCTACACTGAGCTCTACATCACAGAGGGACAGAGTGAAGAGGTTAATACTCAACATGAGGTGAGGCAGCTTGAGACGGCTTCCATGAGGAAGAGCCTCCACGACACTCCCTCAGTGCCACGACATCTTTAAAGCCTCAACTGACCAGCAGAGCAGCATCAGAGTCGTCCTGACCAACGGCGTCGCTGGCATTGGAAAAACCTTCTCGGTGCAGAAGTTCACTCTGGACTGGGCAGAGGGTTTAGAAAACCAAGATGTGGGTCTGCTGACTGTGCTTTCGTTCAGGGAGCTGAACCTGGTGAAAGACCAGCAGCACAGTCTTCTCACGCTGCTCCGTGTTTTCCATCCAACGGTAGAGAAGCTCACGGCAGAGACGCTCGCTGTCTGTAAACCTTTGTTCATCTTGGACGGCCTGGATGAAAGCAGACTTTCTCTGGACTTCAACGACAAGAAGGTTGTGTCAGTCACACAGAGGTCATCATTCAACGTGCTGCTGACAAGCCTCATCCAGGGGAATCTGCTTCCCTCGGCTCTCGTCTGGATAACCTCCCGACCTGCGGCGGCCAATCAGATCCCTCCTACGTGTGTTGACAGGGTCACAGAAGTACGAGGCTTCACTGACGCCCAGAAGGAGGAGTACTTCAGGAGGAGATTCAGTGATGAAGAGCTGTGCAGCAGAATCATCTCACACATCAAGACGTCCAGGAGCCTCCACATCATGTGTCAAATCCCAGTCTTCTGCTGGATCAGTGCTACAGTTCTGGAGCACATGTTGACCACAGACCAGAGAGGAGAGCTGCCCAAGACCCTGACTGACCTGTACTCATACTTCCTGCTGGTTCAGACAAAGAGGAAGAACAACAAGTACGGTGAGGGACATGAGACGACTCCACAACAGCTGACGGAGGCTGACAGGGATGTTCTCCTGAAGCTGGGGAGGCTGGCGTTTAAACATCTGGAGGAAGGAAACATCATGTTCTACCAAGAAGACCTGGAGCGGTGTGGTCTTAATGTCACAGAGGCCTCGGTGTACTCAGGAGTTTGTACTGAGATCTTCAGAAGAGAGTGTGTGATCTTCCAGAAATCAGTCTACTGCTTTGTTCATCTGAGCGTTCAGGAGTTTCTGGCTGCAGTCTACATGTTCCACTGTTACACCAAGAGGAACACAGAAGAACTCAACAACTTCTTGGGAACATATAGGAACACATGGAGTAAAGTCTCCCTTGATGACCTCCTGAAGAGAACCATGGAGAAATCCCTCACCAGTACAAATGGTCATCTGGACCTGTTTGTTCGCTTCCTTCACGGCCTCAGTCTGGAGCCCAACCAGAGAATCTTAGGAGGCCTGCTGGGTCAGACAGAGAACAATCCAGAGATCATCCATAGAGTCATCAACAACCTGAAGGAGATGGAGAGTGATGACATTTCTCCTGACAGAAGCATCAACATCTTCCACTGTCTGACTGAGACGAACGACCACTCGGTTCATCAGCAGATGCAACAGTTCCTGACGTCAGAGATCAAACAAATGAAGAACTCTCTGAGATCCACTGCTCAGCTTCTGGCCTACATGCTGCAGATGTCAGAGGAGGTTCTGGATGAGTTGGACCTGAAGAAGTTCAACACATCATACCAGGGTCGACTGAGACTGATCCCAGCTGTGAGGAACTGCAGGAAGGCTCTGTGAGTCCAGACATGATCAATAACATGTTCAATCAGTGTAGATGAGTCGTTCTTCAAATACACTCAGTGTTAAATGATTCTCATTGTTCTGGACAGCATGGTGTTGCAGTGGTCAACACTGTTAGTGCAACCTTTCTGTGAGGAGGATGTTCTCCTTGTGTCTGCAGAGTTTTCTCTGGGTTCTCCAGCTTCCTCCTCAAACCCAAAGACATGTAGATCGGAGTTAGGTTGATTGGAGACTGAAATTCAGTGTCAGCTGAGATTGGCTCCAGCTCCCTGTGACCGCTAAAGGATAAGTGGCAGAGAGAGAGAGAGAGAGAGAGAGAGAGAGAGAGAGAGAGAGAGAGAATACATACGTATATGTATGTGTATATATATATACATGAATGTATACATTCTCATTGTTCTCATGTACATACAGAACAACTAGATCAGATGTGGAGAGTGAAATCCAATGTGATCACTGTGTGGGAGTTTGAGGGTTCAGACATACCACCATGTGGGGTACAAGGGAGATTATTGTATATACTTTACAGTATGTTTACATATATATACAGTGTATATATGTGGAGAGGTTTTTCCGAGCGAACAGCTAGCATAGTGTTAGGAGTGTTTTGGATGAGAATCACTGACTGTTCCTTTAAAGCAGAGCAGGAAATATTGTTTATTCTTCTTTCTTGTCAAACTAGATTTACCACTCTGTGTTTGTACAAACACCGCCAACCAGTGCAGTCTGAGTCCCTCCAGGTTCCTGACATGTTGCATTCACAATAATATGAGGTCACTGTGACCTTTGACCACTGAAATCTAATCAGTTTATCTTGAGTCCAACTGGTCAAAATGTGAAGAAATTACCTAAAGACAGACCTGAGACATCATGTTCAAGAGGCCAAAACATTTTTTTGTGACCTTGACATTTGACCTTGACCACCCGAATCTAATGAGTTCATCTGTTAGTCTAAATTTTTCTGTAATTACAGACTCATTGGTTGTCAAGTCTCAGAGACTCACTGTGAAGTCGTGGCCTCAGCTCTGAAGTCAGACCCCTCACATCTGAGAGAACTGGATCTGAGTGTAAACGAGCTGCAGGATTCAGGAGTGAAGCTGCTGTGTTCTGGACTGGAAAGTCCAAACTGTCGACTGGAGACTCTGAGGTCCTTAAATCTTTATTCACTTTTCCATCTTTCTTTCTTATTCGGTCATTATTTATTTGAATTGTCACAGTTCTGCTCTGCTCACTGTCCCTCAGTCATCTGTCACTCACCCAGCCTATCAGTCACGTCCACCTCATCAACTCCATTCACCTGCACTCACCTGCTCCTGATCACTAAGAAAGTGTCAGTAAATAACATGTGGACTGAGGCCGAGCACTCGTCCTCCTCATCAGGTTTTCAAAATAAGACACATTCTTATTGAAACACGTTGGACAGTTGATAAGTATAGAAACAAACAGGAAGTGAGTGTCAGGAGCCATCCCTACTTTAAACAGTGTTTAATTACACAAACCTGCTCAGTGACGAAACACAGAGAAGAAGGTGATGAATGAAACAAAGGTCCAACATGTCTGATATTTATCTTCAGGTCACAAACTAGACTGAGGTCAGCAGCATGTTGAGAGTCTGTGTTGACATGATGACGATCCACAACAACAGGAGGACACATTCAAATATTCATATTTCTTTATTCAGGTTGGATTACTGCAGTCTGTCAGAGATCAGCTGTTCTTCTCTGGCTTCAGCTCTGAGGTCAAACCCCTCTCATCTGAGAGAACTGGATCTGAGTTACAATAAGCTACAGGACTCAGCAGTGAAGGAGCTGTGTGGTCTTCTACAGAGTCCAACCTGTCGACTGGAGACTCTGAGGTCAGGTTCTTAAATCCTTGAATGTTCACTTTTCCAACTTTCTTTCTTGTTCGGTCATTATTTATTTAAATTGAATTGGATTGTCACTGTTCTGCTCTGCTCACTGTCCCTCAGTCATCTGTCACTCACCCAGCCTGTCAGTCACGTCCACCTCATCAACTCCATTCACCTGCACTCACCTGCTCCTGATCACTAAGAAAGTGTCAGTAAATAACATGTGGACTGAGGCCGAGCACTCGTCCTCCTCACGTTTTCAAAATAAGACACATTCTTATTGAAACACGTTGGACAGTTGATAAGTATAGAAACAAACAGGAAGTGAGTGTCAGGAGCCATCCCTACTTTAAACAGTGTTTAATTACACACACCTGCTCAGTGACCAAACACACAGAGAAGAAGCTGATAAATGAAACAATGGTCCAAAATGTCTGATCTGATATTTATCTTCAGGTCACAGACTGGACTGAGGTCAGCAGCATGTTGAGAGTCTGTGTTGACATGATGACGATCCACAACAACAGGAGGACACATTCAAATATTCATATTTCTTTATCCAGGTTGTGGGACTGCAGTCTGTCAGAGATCAGCTGTTCTTCTCTGGCTTCAGCTCTGAGGTCAAACCCCTCTCATCTGAGAGAACTGAATCTGAGTCTAAACAAGCTGCAGGACTCAGGAGTGAAGGAGCTGTGTGGTTTTCTACAGAGTCCAGCCTGTCGACTGGAGACTCTGAGGTCAGACATCATGTTTTAATGTTAAAGGTTCAGTGTGTAGAATTTAGTGACATCTAGTGGTGAAGTGTCATGTTGCAGCTGAACACCCCCCCCTTCCAAACATGAAAGAGATGCTGTGGTAGCTTCAGTTGTCAGAGAAATTCAAAAGGTTTAGTTTGTCCAGTCTGGGCTACTGTAAAAAACATGGCTGCCTCTGTAGAGAGGACCCGCTCCTGATGTGAATATAGAGTATTTAAATATAAAGTATGTACATCTAAAGTATATAAATATAATGTATGTAAATATAGAGTATGTAAATATAATGTGTGTAAATATAAAAGGCTCATTCTAAAGTAAAGAAAACAACAATTCGTACAATTTAGATGAAACAGGTGAAAACATCTCCTGGATTATTTTATATTTAGTTTCTAACAATGGATCCTTTCACATGAATCTTCCACACTGGAGCTTCAAGGTCAAAGTGCAGAACATGTGTTCCTAACAGTGAACTCTGATACTGAGCTGAGAGATGTTTGTAGAATGAGCGCTGAGGACCGAGTCAGGCTCAACGTGACTGAAGTTTTACTGACAGATAAACAATCCAATGCTGGACAATGTGTACATGTAATGTTTCTGTGGAAGCTAACCAGGATCTGTCCTGGTGGTCCTGTGGACTGACCACATGACAGCGTGACCATGGTCCTATGGTTACAGGACTTACACAGAGTCGTCCATGCCTTTATCTTTTCACCACTAGATCTCTGTACCGCCCTGTACACATGTTACTCAGGCTCCCTGCACCACTGTCAACTTGTCAAAAAAACTGCTTCTCAGATCATCGCCACTTCAAGAAAACACGATCATATAACTGCTCTTTTCACACATGAACTGTGGAACATGTTCAGAACAACATGACTCACACTTCAGGTCTGAAAACAGCGACAGTGATGTTTCGTCAATGTCCTTCATTTTCACACATGAAGTCAGTTTAATTTACAGTTAAGTTTTATCCTTTCTTCAGGTTGCAGAGCTGCAGACTGTCAGAGATCAGCTGTTCTTCTCTGGCTTCAGCTCTGAGGTCAAATCCCTCTCATCTGAGAGAACTGGATCTGAGTGACAACGACCTGCAGGAGTCAGGAGTGAAGGAGCTGTGTGGTTTTCTACAGAGTCCAACCTGTCTACTGGAGACTCTGGGGTCAGTTCACTGACTGACTTTTGTAGATCTCATATCTATAATACATCATTTATACACGATTTATCTAATTTAATTCTAATTTAACATAATTCCTCTTCATACATAACTTGAATCCATCAATTAATTAATCTGTGACATTTTAAATATTCAGCTATTTGTTAAAACACAAGTCAGTTTAGTTCTGGATTTCCTAAAATGATCTGCAGGACAGAGACCGGGTCCAAATAATATATTTTTACAGAATCAGCACTCGTTTTGAGTCCAACATTTCATATTCATCTTCCATGTTATGAGTCTGTGTGACATGAATGTTTGTTTGTTATTTTCACACATGATCTCTGTTTAATTTACAGTTAAGTTTTATTCTTTATCCAGGTTGTATCACTGCAGCCTGTCAGAGATCAGCTGTTCTTCTCTGGCTTCAGCTCTGAGGTCAAATCCCTCTCATCTGAGAGAACTGGATCTGAGTGACAACGACCTGCAGGACTCAGGAGTGAAGGAGCTGCTTGATCTAAAGCAGAGTTCAGGCTGTCGACTGGAGACTGTGAGGTCAGTAGATGGTTGGAGTCAGTCCACGCTGCTTTCATCAGTATTTTACTAAACAGTCATTATCACATTACAGATTCAGGGGTTCAGGGTAAATCGCCATGGTAACTGGTAATGATGAACGGTTAACTAGCGCTGGAGCAGGTTAAGTTGGAGATCAACCCATATAAAAGCTCCGCCCACTGACCACAGTGACTCTACACTGTTGTGTGGTTCTCACTCTCCTTAAAGGGAAGGATAAGGGAAGTTTAAATCAACGTCTGGTTGGTTCAGTTGATCTCTAACTCACCCAGTACATCTCAATCTCTCCAGACTCATCCTGTCACCAAAACACCAGATGCACTCAGTCAGCTTCCTGAAAATAGGTCCATGTGTTTTTATTGAGTAGTGATGTTTCCACCACAGTGTCCTCAGAGTCAGTGAGACAGTGTGTGTCCTCAGAGTCAGTGTTTGTCCTCAGAGTCAGTGAGACAGTGTGTGTCCTCACAGTCAGTGTATGTCCTCAGAGTCAATTTGTTCTCCTCTGATTTTTATTGTTGAACAGTTTGATCCTCGTTGTGAAATATGAGGCTCTGCTGTCAGTCAAACTGTCCATGTCTGTGATTGGTCATCCGCAGTAAACCCCGCCCCTTTTATGTGCACAGGCTCAGATCTTGTTGAGGAAAACCTGAGTTAACTTAACGAGTTGATAACCAGCGTCATGTGACCACTTAGCCTGACTGTGTTTGTCAGGTTAAGTTGAGCTGGATCTCAGAAAGATCTCCTGGACATGTTGAAGTGGCTTCGTAGTTCAGGCCTCAGTGTTTCCTCAGTGAAGCTGTGAGAGGAGAATGAGGACAGACGTCAGGATTGGACAGACACACAGAGAGAGAACAGTCGGCCAATCGGATGAGCCAGAAGCTGCTTGTGATCATTTGATTGAGTTGATGTGAAGACGACAGTTGTTGTTGTTTTCATGTGAACAGGAAATGAAGCTGGACCACAGCTGACAGCCTCACACGATGAACAGAGACGGTGTTGTCTTCATATGATCTGAGACAGTTTGTTCTCTCACTTCGTCAGTGAAGAACTGATCGGTTAGATCTTTGTCACAGCTCTGAGATCAGTGTGACTGAAGCCTCTCATCATCACCATGGTAACCATGAGCTCTTTATACAGACCAGAACCTCTGCTGAGGTCCATCTGTCTCATCTGGTCAGTTTCTCAGAAGCAGATGTTCATCAACACACAGTCAAACATGTCTTCACCTGTAACTGCAGTAAATCCACCTCTCAGGTGTCCACTCTGCACTTTGACATGCAGAGGAAACACACTTAGCTCTTAGCGTGTTCATTCCAACACGTGAACATGAAGCAGAGAGGAAGCTGCTCCACCTCTGAACAGGACTGAAGTCCCTGCTGCTCTTTCTACTGGATGTGCTGCATCACTGACTCTCAGCTGATGAAGTGAGTCTCTGTAAACACTGATGTCTTCTTCTCTCAACAGATGGAGGGAGTGATCTTTGTCCAGAGGCTGAAGCAGCAGCAGCTTGTGTGTAGAGCGGCTCTGACTGGGCCTTGTTGCTGGGAGGGAGAGAGGAGACGGAGCTCCAGAGGAATCAGAGGAGGTGCACGGCTCTGAGATCAGCTGTCACACAGTGTCCAGTCCACCATCCTCCCTGTGTGTTCCTGTGGATGTGACACATCTTCATCAGTGGAGCTGCTGCTGCTCTGTCCTTTGACTCAGTGTCTGCAGACACACTCACGCTTCTATTCACATGAAGAATCAGTTTATTGAAATGACATAACACCAGGCAGAATATATAAACACTGTATAAACACTCACATATAGTGTTTTTAAGTTTGCCTTTCTTATTTTCACCTTTCTCAGTATGTCTCCATGTGTGTATAACCACATTCAGTGTATCTGATTGTTTATGAACTTAAAGTTCCTGGATTCACATCACAAATTGATTTAGTTCAACACAAAGTTAAACACATTTAAATCACTTTGAGTGTAGGAGCCGTAAATAAGTTAAAGAAAGATATTATTATTATTTTGTTTGTTATGATATAAGATGTAATGGGTTTGTATTTTGGGTGTATTATTTGGTTAATTTGTCATTTATTGTTTACTTCCTATCCTATTCATTTGGAAATTGGTCATAAGGATAGGGGCGGGAGTCATAGTTGATTTAAGCACCAGTTCACCTGTTTAGGAAGAAAAGAGGGTGAATGGGGACTCTGTATTATTTGTTGACCGCTAAACTTCGTTACGCAATCTGCTATTTTCCGTTTGATCGATTTAATCTATGACTTTGTGCATGGACAATCAAGTGGATCTTCTTTTTTCTTTAACAAAAGTTTAAACGCATTTTTTACGGATTGCAGTGATTTTTGGATCAGCGCATCATTCAATTTATTAGGCCCTAACTCAGCCTCTCAGCGACGTTTGTTTTCACGAAGTCACTACATCGAGTTTAAAATCAGACTTTTGTCTTTGACACAAAAGATCAAAACTCTGGACTTAAAAATGGGACGTTTTCATTTCTGCATCAGGTGCAGAGCAGTGGTTGCTTTTCTTCTTTTTGACCCACAGGTGGCGGTGTTGTATAACAGCAGAACATCCCTGTCAAAGCCTTTATATTCAGTCTATGAGTCAAACACATGGATCATTTCCTCTGGGACGAACCAGATGTAACAAAAAGTAAAAGAAAAGTTCTGTTGTTTCTACTTGTCTCTGCTTTAATGCACAATAAACATCCTTCCACCGACTTTGCTGGAAATCATTACTCTTGTTTTTCTTTAATCTTGCAAACAAACCAACAAACAGGTGAAAACATCTCCTCCTTGGTGCAGGTAAAAGAACAATTTACACTATTTGACACAGTGGAAACAACTGAACTGTCATATTTACAGTATGAAATGACACAGTATGACATTTACAACAGCACACTGATAACACCATCATGTTAAAGACAACATTAAAATACACAGAAGACTATAAACACAAAGTGTTGAATAACATAAATATCAAAGATCATTTAAAAGCCAAATCTACCGTTATGTTCCAATAGTTTTCTATTAAAGACTGAAAACGTCCTTATATATATTGGAAAGTTTTATGAAAGTGTGACAGAAGAAGTTTGTGTAAAACTGGAGCTTGATGTCCCTTCAAACATCTTTAAGTACTTATTTCCACTCAGCAGCAACTTCATCTCCTGCACATCACAGGAAGCATCACGACTGTTTCACACCAGCACAACGTGGTTTTTGGAGGAAACTTAATTTTATTTTTCTTTAACATATCAGAGCTTAACACGTTGGATTTAACTCAGACCAGGGAGGGATTTTGTGTTTATTTATTATTATTATAGGTCATATATTCTTAAATGCTTATTTTTGAAGTGACTCATTTGTTTTAAGTCTTCCTCTCTGTTACTCGTGTTGTTGTAAATATTTGAAGATTCACTGTGCACACATGTAAGAATGTCTTTAGTTGCCCACATTCGGAGCTTTGCAAATGTAAGTGAACCACTGAGGTCACAAGTTAATGTTTATGTTAATATTTTCTCACCTTTTTCAGTCATAAGATCAATACATGTTAAAGTTGCTGCTTTGAATCAGTGTTTCCTTCACTTTAGTTTCACTCTGCTGCTGCTGCTGTGTCACCGATCACTCCACTGCTCCTCTGCTCTCTGTCACTCCCTCATCTCAACCTGGTGTTTTTATGTTTTTATTCTTCACTCTTCTCAACAAATCCCATGAAAATTCCAAAGACTTCCAACTGAGTCTGACTTCCCACTGTCTGTGGCACTCGGCTCCAAGGTCACAGGTTCCCACTGAAGACACAAGTTTAGAAAAGCCTTGTGAATGTGTAGTGTAACTTTTATAAAGCTTCAGGAACAGGAGGTTTTTAGTTGTCTTTTCATGGGATTTGCTGATGATGATAAAATACAAGATAATCTTTAAACTGAACGACCACTTTGCTGCAATGAGTTATTTATGTGAGTTTTTCACTCCTTCCCGTGTTGGCGACTGATTATTCTACTTAACTGAACCACTTTGTGTCAATCACATTCAACAAAAAAACTAAGTTTCCCCCCACAAACCACAACTGCTGAGGCTGAACACTGAATGAGCAGGAGATGAGGTGACATGATGACATCACAGTTTTTAAGTTGGTGACTGAGGAGAATCGGATCAAACTTTGTTCCTGTTAATAAAAACCTGTTAATTTGACTTGTGGAGGTGTTTACTGCTGCTCCTGAACTGAACCTGCAGTGACGACCTGTGTCCACATGGGGAACCGTGACAGCTCAGATCACTTTTACATAATCGGCCTGTTTTATTACTCACTCCGCGCGACCTGCTCGCACAGTAACTAATAAACACTCATCACTAGTTATCAGTACCTGATCAGTAAATGAAGTAACTTAGTGTATGTTTGATTCGCTCCAGAGTTTATGAGGCTGCATTTAAACATCATGAAAATGATGTGACGCTCACAGTCAGGACTCAGTGTTAAAATGAGAGGAGCGACACGAGCACATGATCCGACACCATCGACTCATAACCAAACACATGACCGTACGTGTGTCCCCTAAATCAGAGAGAGTGACTTTATTTCATGATCTTTCCAATAATGGCATCAGCAAAAAAATAAATAAATAACACTTCAATCAGATAATATTTTACAAAAGAAAACTACATTTGTCACACACACGGAGTTTAAAAAAGTGAGCATAAAACCTGTCTGATCCCCCACTGAGACGTAAAAGCTTCCAGGTTACTGGTCAGGCTGTAGAAGGCGTGTTCTATTTTCACGTGAGTTGCTACCAAACCTTTAAAACACTTCACCACATCTGTCCAGCCTTCACCCAACATCTGGTTCTTCCTGCTCTTCCAGGTGGCCAGTTCAGCCATACCAAACAGGAAGTTAATCAGGACTAGTGTTTCTCTTTTCCCCCCGTGGTATTTAGGCCCATTAAAAAACCCTCACTCTTCTCCCAGTTGGTTCTGGCTGAAGAGGCTCTCCCATAACAAACAGACTTTCCTGAAGCTGCTGGACATCGTGCTGATCATGGATAAAAACATTAACGTCGTCAGCATATGCTGAGACGACCACAGGAGGGTTGTGAGCCCGCCCCGGCAGAGAGAGACCCCTCAGCCTGCTCCTCAACCTGCACAGGCTCGATGGCTCGATGGCGATGCAGTAGAGTTGTCCTGAGATGGGGCAGCCCTGCCTGATGCCTCTCGTGACGGGCACAGGACAGCTCCTCCCTCCCCCCACCTTCACCACACAACTAGCCCCACTGTACAGCAGCTTGACCCAGGAAAGGAAACCCCCCTCAACACCAAAAGCCTGCAAGGTTGAAAATAAAAAATCATGATCTACGCGGTCAAAGGCTTTTTGCTGATCGATTGAAATAATACCCACATTTACATTATATAAGTTATGTAATGGTGTGTTTTTATATTCCAGCTAACTTTAAAAAACCTGCAGTGAGTATCACCTCAGGGGGATGTTCCATTTGCCGACAATGAGAGGGGGGGGGGATATGTATTTCTAGTACTTTCTTATTTTTATTTTATAGCCAATGATTAGGCTAAATCAGTCCTAACATCTTTGTGAGATTCTTTTCAGTACTTACAAAAGGATTAATGTTTTATGTACCTTTTATTTTCATGTGAATATGTTGTATGTCAGTATTCTGGTCTGTGAACCCCCCTGTCGCGCTTTGGTACGTGCCGCTCAGGAACCTGTCACTCTGACTGCACCCGGAGCTGAAAGAGAGACAGGTATGTTTACGGACTGTTCCGCTTCTAAGTGTCATTCCAACGTTTAGTGCATGTTGCTGTGACTGCTTTCTGAAAGAGCAATAACAGACAGCTGTAGTGTGTAAAGCCCAAGTCTGTACTGTGAGGAGTGTTAAGAGTTATTTCAAAAGTTAGCGTTGCATTGTTTTCTGCTGTTTTCCTCTGAAGTGGCGCCGATTCGCGCCACAGCAACCCGCGGCATTATGGGAGATGTAGTTTTCTTGTGGGATTTGTATAGAACGAATGTGAAGTGCATTGTTACTTTCTAATGTTGTTTGTGAACCCACATTAAGTCATTGTGTTTACTCTGTGATGGGTTAGACATGTGAGGCAGGGCATATTTATGTTTATTTTGTCCTTTGGTTTACATTATTATTTCATGCATCCTTTACAGTAGTCTGAGAAGAGGATGTGAACTGATGCAGTCCCTGTCACATGTTGTATCATTACAGGTATGATTGTCAAAAAGTAATCACTATACGATCGTTTCAATTGACTGGTTTTGTCTACAATGTATACATGTTTTGTTATACGCTGTCTGCATTTGGAGCTGAAAGAGACAGTAGTCTGAGAAGAGGATGTGAACTGATGCAGTCCCTGTCACATGTTGTATCATTACAGTAAAAGAGATCCAAAGAGAGCTGTGGTGTGTCGCAGACTCGCTACAGTTACACACATCACACACATCTCTTATTAAAAACAGATTGTCCAGCATGGATCTGTCTGGCACACCGTAACATTGGTCTTGGTTGATCAGCTGTTCAATGTAGGTCTTCAGGCTGTTTGATAAAACTTTAGAGAGGATCTTGTAGTCTGTGCATAAAAGGGCCACTGGTCTCCAGTTCTGTAAAATGCTAAATACTCCCTTCTTAGGCAGCAGAGAGAGAGATTACTGCGCGCCTACAGAAAGGTGGAAGTGTCCGAGTAGAACTCTACTGCGTGTTTCCTCATTTTAGCTGGTTCTGTGGTCGCTTCTCAGTCTGGGAGCCGCAGAGACACCATCTGTTTTCTCCGAGCCACCGACTTCTCTAAATTGAAGAAGGTGGTCGGAGCGTCCATGTCATGTATTTTAGTGAAGCAGGCTCTGCCCAAGGCTCCTTTGGCTTTTTGATGTAAAAAGGAGTTTAAATCCTGTCTCTTAGTTTTGAGGTGTTCTACATCCTGCCTGTTGTTTTGTGTGACTGTGCAACACAGCCGTGGTCAGTTCCTCTAAGGTGATGTCAGAGTCTTTGATGTAAAAAGACAGTTTCCAGGTTTCTGATCTCCTCCTCTAGTTTCTGAATCACTGTATTTATTTTAACGATCGTATTGGCTGTGTATTGCTGACAGAAAACCCTGTTTTGTGCCTTACCTACTTCCCACCACTGGGTAAGGGAGGACAACTTGGTTCTTGGTTTTCAAAAAGGCCCAGAACAGTTTAAAATACTCACAGAAAGTAAAACCATGCAATCATTTTACGTTAAAATGCCAAAAAGACTTTGGTTTTACTGTGGAGGATGAAATAAACTCCATTAAAATTAGATGACGATCAGTAAATGCAACAGGGAGGATCTGACAGCTAAAAACCTGATTTGAGAGCATGACTTAATTTATGTTCAGATTGTGTTTGACTTCCCATCAAAGCCCTGCTCTTGTACTCAAACAGCCCCTGTTTGCACTTAAATTTGCTCCGCTTCTGCTCAAACTGTGTGCACGCGGATTTCCTGTGCTCAATTCTTCAGCCCTTTCCGCACTCGGGCTGCTTTCTGTGCGCTCGTGAATCGTCTGCTCTCAGCTTTCTCCTCTGCTCTTGGATTTGTGTGTCAACCATAGACTGGTGTCAACCCTGTCAAAATTCCCCAACCAATAGAATGCTGCCTCGTTGCAAAGGCGTTCGCTTTAATTCAGAGCTTCCTGTGCGGGTGGTTACTCTTTTATCCACTCCCGCCCTCCATGGCTTTATTATATGGACTTCCCCTTTCTGTAAACGAGACGCTCGCAGTCAGGACTCAGTGTTGAAGTGACCGGAGCTACACGCAGACATGATCCGACACCATCGATTCATGACCAAACACATGACCCTACGTTTGTCTAGAATCATCCTAAATCATCCCAATCAAGAAAGAAAGAGAGAAAGAGAGAGAGAGAGAGACTGACTTTGTTATATGTGAAGAAACACTGAATTTACGTATAGCTGGCTTCATTGGGGGGAATTTACTCACATGTGCGCAGAACTGTTCTTACCCTCCGCAGAAAATAAGTGCGTGCGCAAAATAGCAAAATCTAAATTGACAGGCGCAAGTTGAAGTGATGTGAGACGGAAACCAAACCGTAAAAAACACAAGACTCTCACAACAGCAGAAATTGAAGGCGTCGGAGGTGGAAGACACAAAATACACATTTTTCTGTAGCGTGTCCTCCGGAGTGACGATGTTTATTAAAAAATTAAACCTGGTCTGCAATAACTGAGGCGCTGAACGCTGTGGACATGTCTCTCAGATGCATCGCGACGTGGACGCGGACTCCGCTTAATAGAGTTCAGTAAAGTTGGAAAGATATTCACAGATTCGGACTTCCCGGATCAATAAGTCATAAGAGAAACGTTGTTAAAGCACAAACGCCGCATAATTCCCCCCGTAGTAAGGTGGACAACGGGCTACAGGCCAGTTATCATCAATATGAGTCGTCCTCCGTGATGGACACAGGACATTGGTGTCTATGTACAGCCTGCTGTGAGACGAGTGCGCAGGGACCGTCTACAAAGTGCAACACCGAAAAGAGATTAATATTCGCAAATATTCAATAACTTCACTGTAATACTGTATATTCTCACCAAAATCATGTCACAGGTACAGGGTATGCTGCTGGCTATGCTACAGTACTTAGTTTGGGAAAAAGTGATTTAGCATAATTTTGGGAAATATTTGTTATGAAGAATATTCAATAACTTCACTGTAATACTGTATACTCTCACCAAAATCACGTCACAGGCCCAGGGAGTCCTGCTGGCTATGCTACAGTACTTAGTTTGGAAAAATGGGGATTAGTATAATTTTGGGAAATATGTATTATGGAAAATATTCAATAACTTCACTGTAATACTGTATATTCTCACCAAAATCACGTCACAGGCCCAGGGAGTCCTGCTGGCTATGCTACAGTACTTAGTTTGGAAAAATGGGGATTTGTATAATTTTTGGAAATATTTATTATGGAAAATATTCAATAACTTCACTGTAATACTGTACTATTTTGATTTAAATAAATGGAGTTTTAATATACTATGCATTTAGTCAAAGGGTATGTTAATATTTTCTAGGGCAGCCGGGCCTTCATCATTTGTGCGTACACATGGTCTGAGGAAGTTCTACATTTGTTCTCAGAGTACAAACAAATTTAGGTACGAACTTATTGATGAATCCCAGATTTGTGCGTCACTGTTAGTAAATGAGGCCCAGTGTGTGTGTGTGTGTGTGTGTGTGTGTGTGTGTGTGTTTCAGCTCACAGTCAGTGTCAGTGTTTTTACTCTCAGACTGAAGATGAGTGGTTATGAGGAGGAAGAGGAGGACAGAGCAGAGTCTCCAGTGTTCAGCTGTGTGTCTCTGAAGAGTGACCGGTCCATGGGACCTCCTCCAAACTTCAGTAATGAACCTGGACCCTCACACACAAAGTAAGAGACTGTTTTTACTTTGAACTGATTGAACTTTGAAGTTAGTGACGGATCCCTCAGAATCACTCAAAGAGCTCAGACCTCCACTAAGAACCATCAGGCTCCTTATGAAACTGTTACGCCCTGAAAAGGGAAGATATCAATAAAGACGCTCAGACACGATGCTTCCGCTCGGGCTTCATTGAGAATCATATTATTTCCAGCAGTATTTGCTGTACAAAAATTTGTACATAAAGCTCCGAACAATTAACTGCATTTTCTCTCAATTTCAAGATCAACTTTCCAATATAGTTTTCTTTCACAGGCAAGTAAACGAGGAAGTATATTATAATTTCTCACTCTTTCTTAAACATGTCAAATCAGATGTAACAGCTAAATATTTATGAAACTGGTCTATTAATCAATAAACATAACCTTAAATGATCAAACTTAAATGTACAGGAAATAAACAAAAACTTTGTGTAAAACATTAGTAACCACTTGTCTCTTCTAATTGTTATATTCCTTGCTCCTTATCATAGACAGTTACTTTAGTAATGAAAACACAAATGTATTAGTAATTCGTTACACACATAAACATAGTAAAACTTAACCATACACATTAGCAACCTCATTCTCTGTAAATGTGTCTTACTGAGCTAAACACGATCAAAATGCACACGATAGGTGTTGAGCCTATGATGGCCTCGTGCCGCTCCGTGCGAGCCACTGAGGGAACTGAGTTTAAGCTGCTTAACAGTATACCAATCATCAATCTAGAAATCATAACATAGCTTCCAAAACACTGAACATTCAGTGAACATGTTTAAAAAAACACCAACAAAACGACTTAACAAACATATTCCAAAGTTTAAGAGCATAAATACTCACTTCGTACCTGAAAAGGGGAGATAGCAACAAAGACGCTCAGACGCGATGCTTTCTCTCAGGCAGCTTCATTGAGAACAGCGCGTCGTGGCCGAGAGCTCCCCCTTCCGGACTCAGCAGGCATGACTAAACAATCACAAGCGTCATCTTTCAAAAAAGACTCAATCAGTAGAGTGTAGATTAACTTCTCTGTCGGGAGGGTATCTTTATACCTTTAAATAGTTTTTAACCTTGTTACCTCTTTTTTAAACATTTTAACCTTTTACACAGGAGTTCAACAGTTTAACCTCTTTCACAGGACTTTTTACAAGTTATTACCTTTTTCTTCTGTATGACCCTATGACTCTTTTTATTTGCTATTGAACTTATATCAATGATCAGCTTCCTTATTAAATCAATCTATCACAAAACCACTTTGAAATTCACTAGATACTCATTTTTTATTTGGTTCTGCACCAAATTTCAAACATTCATAAACATCAGTCCTCTGAACATGTCTGTGGAAGTAGAAAGAAAACCTCCCCTCTCCCTGATCTGGTTCACAGACCACATCCTTCCACCAAGTTTACTGGTTATCTGTAGTTTTTTATAATCCCACTAACGAAGAAACGAACCAACCAACACACAAACATACTGGGTGAAAACAAAACCTCCTTGACAGAAGTAATGACAACCTGTGACTGTGACATGTGAGTTACCAGGAAATGTCTTCACAGAGAGAGGAAGAGGAGTCATGTTTCTGAGGAGGAGCAGTCGTCCTGCTGTGCTTCGTGTCAGGACGTCCTGAAGGATCCAGTCTCCACCAGCTGTGGACACTGGTTCTGCAGACAGTGCATCACCTCATACTGGGACCAGTCTGGTTCTTCAGGAGACTCCTCCTGTCCCGAATGTGGACAAACATCCAGAACAGGAGCTGGAGTTCAGACAGCCGGTCAGAGCAGCACTGTACATGTGTCTGCTGATGTCTTCACTTCTGACATCAGCACATGTTGTTTTATTTTGTTCCTTCATACAGCATCAACATTTAACATCGTTATAAAACCACAGAGTTAAAAAGCTTTTATTTTCTGTAGTTTTTCTGTATCTGATGAAAACAATCAGCAGATTATCAGATTCTCTGTCTCTGACATTGTTTCTTGTCTTTCAGCAGATCGTGGTCTGCAGGAGGTTTTAGATGAACATAAGCTCAGTCTGAGGAGGAGATGTGAACATGTGGCTGAAGGAACTGATGAAACAGGAAGTAGAACCCTCCTCAACAGGATCTACACTGAGCTCTACATCACAGAGGGACAGAGTGAAGAGGTTAATACTCAACATGAGGTGAGGCAGCTTGAGACGGCTTCCAAGAGGAAGAGCCTCCACGACACTCCCATCAAGTGCCACGAGATCTTTAAAGCCTTAACTGACCAGCAGAGCAGCATCAGAGTCGTCCTGACCAATGGCGTCGCTGGCGTTGGAAAAACCTTCTCGGTGCAGAAGTTCACTCTGGACTGGGCAGAGGGTTTAGAAAACCAAGATGTGGGTCTGCTGACTGTGCTTTCGTTCAGGGAGCTGAACCTGGTGAAAGACCAGCAGCACAGTCTTCTCACGCTGCTCCGTGTTTTCCATCCAACGTTAGAGAAGCTCACGGCAGAGACGCTCGCTGTCTGTAAACCTTTGTTCATCTTGGACGGCCTGGATGAAAGCAGACTTTCTCTGGACTTCAACGACAAGAAGGTTGTGTCAGTCACACAGAGGTCATCATTCAATGTGCTGCTGACAAGCCTCATCCAGGGGAATCTGCTTCCCTCGGCTCTCGTCTGGATAACCTCCCGACCTGCGGCGGCCAATCAGATCCCTCCTACATGTGTTGACAGGGTCACAGAAGTACGAGGCTTCACTGACGCCCAGAAGGAGGAGTACTTCAGGAGGAGATTCAGTGATGAAGAGCTGTGCAGCAGAATCATCTCACACATCAAGACGTCCAGGAGCCTCCACATCATGTGTCAAATCCCAGTCTTCTGCTGGATCAGTGCTACAGTTCTGGAGCACATGTTGACCACAGAGCAGAGAGGAGAGCTGCCCAAGACCCTGACTGACCTGTACTCACACTTCCTGCTGGTTCAGACAAAGAGGAAGAACAACAAGTACGGTGAGGGACATGAGACGACTCCACAGCAGCTGACGGAGGCTGACAGGGACGTTCTCCTGAAGCTGGGGAGGCTGGCGTTTGAACATCTGGAGGAAGGAAACATCATGTTCTACCAAGAAGACCTGGAGCGGTGTGGTCTTAATGTCACAGAGGCCTCGGTGTACTCAGGAGTTTGTACTGAGATCTTCAGAAGAGAGTGTGTGATCTTCCAGAAATCAGTCTACTGCTTTGTTCATCTGAGCGTTCAGGAGTTTCTGGCTGCAGTCTACATGTTCCACTGTTACACCAAGAGGAACACAGAAGAACTCAACAACTTCTTGGGAACATATAGGAACACATGGAGTAAAGTCTCCCTTGATGACCTCCTGAAGAGAACCATGGAGAAATCCCTCACCAGTACAAATGGTCATCTGGACCTGTTTGTCCGCTTCCTTCACGGCCTCAGTCTGGAGTTCAACCAGAGAGTCTTAGGAGGCCTGCTGGGTGGGACAGAGAACAATCCAAAGATCATCCAGAGAGTCATCAACAACCTGAAGGAGATGGAGAGTGATGACATTTCTCCTGACAGAAGCATCAACATCTTCCACTGTCTGACTGAGATGAACGACCACTCAGTTCATCAGCAGATGCAACAGTTCCTGACGTCAGAGAACAAACCAATGAAGAAACTCTCTGAGATCCACTGCTCAGCTCTGGCCTACATGCTGCAGATGTCAGAGGAGGTTCTGGATGAGTTGGACCTGAAGAAGTTCAACACATCAGACCAGGGTCGACTGAGACTGATCCCAGCTGTGAGGAACTGCAGGAAGGCTGTGTGAGTCCAGACATGATCAATAACATGTTCAATCAGTGTAGATGAGTCGTTCTTCAAATACACTCAGTGTTAAATGATTCTCATTGTTTTGGGCAGCATGGTGTTGCAGTGGTCAACACTGTTAGTGCAGCCTTTCTGTGAGGAGGATGTTCTCCTTGTGTCTGCAGGGTTTTCTCTGGGTTCTCCAGCTTCCTCCTCAAACCCAAAAACATGTAGATCGGAGTTAGGTTGATTGAAGACTGAAATTCAGTTTCAGCTGAGATTGGCTCCAGCTCCCTGTGACTGCTAAAGGATAAGTGGCTACTGGCTACTGGCTAGTGTGTGTGTGTGTGTGTGTGTGAGTGTGTGTGTGCGTGCGTGCGTGCGTTTGTTTCTGAGCGAACAGCTAGCATAGTGTGAGGAGAAGGAGAAGTGTTTTGGATGAGAATCACTGTTTTAAAGCAGAACAGGAAATATTGTTTATTCTTCTTTCTTGTCAAACTAGAATTACCACCCTGTGTTTGTACGCCACCGCCAACCACTGCAGTATCAGTTCCTCCAGGTTCCTGACATGTTGCATTCACAATAATATGAGGTCACTGTGACCTTTGACCACTGAAATCTAACTTATCTAATAAGTTCATCTTGAGTCCAACTGGTCAAAATGTGAGGAAAATGCCTAAAGACAGACCTGAGATATCATGTTCAAGAGGCCAAATACATGTTTAGTGTATCAAAGTTGACCTTGGCCACCCGAATCTAATGAGTTCATCTGTCAGTTTAAATATTTCTGTAATTACAGACTCATTGGTTGGGAAGTCTCACAGACTCACTGTGAAGTCGTGGCCTCAGCTCTGAAGTCAGACCCCTCACATCTGAGGGAACTGGATCTGAGAGGAAACAAGCTGAAGGATTCAGCAGTGAAGCTGCTGTGTTCTGGACTGGAGAGTCCAAACTGTCGACTGGAGACTCTGAGGTCAGGTTCTTAAATCCTTGAATGTTCACTTTTCCAACTTTTTTTCTTATTTTGACATTATTTATTTAAATGTATCTAAATTGTCACAGTCATCTGTCACTCACCCAGCCTGTCAGTCACGTCCACCTCATCAACTCCATTCACCTGCACTCACCTGCTCCTGATCACTAAGAAAGTGTCAGTAAATAACATGTGGACTGAGGCCGAGCACTCGTCCTCCTCAGGTTTTCAAAATAAGACACATTCTTATTGAAACACGTGGGACAGTTGATAAGTATAGAAACAAACAGGAAGTGACTGTCAGGAGCCATCCCTACTTTAAACAGTGTTTAATTACACAAACCTGCTCAGTGACCAAACACACAGAGAAGAAGGAGATAAATGAAACAATGGTCCAACATGTCTGATCTGATATTTATCTTCAGGTCACAGACTGGACTGAGGTCAGCAGCATGTTGAGAGTCTGTGTTGACATGATGACGATCCACAACAACAGGAGGACACATTCAAATCTTCATGTTTCTTTCTTCAGGTTGTGGGACTGCAGTCTGTCAGAGATCAGCTGTTCTTCTCTGGCTTCAGCTCTGAGGTCAAACCCCTCTCACCTGAGAGAACTGAATCTGAGTCTAAACAAGCTGCAGGACTCAGGAGTGAAGGAGCTGTGTGGTTTTCTACAGAGTCCAACCTGTCGACTGGAGACTCTGAGGTCAGACGTTAATGTTAAAGGTTCAGTGTGTAGAATTTAGTGACATCTAGTGGTGAAGTGTCATGTTGCAGCTGAACACCCCCCCCCCCCCTTCCAACCATGAAAGAGAACCTGTGGTAGCTTCAGTTGTCAGAGAAATTCAAAAGGTTTAGTTTGTCCAGTCTGGGCTACTGTAAAAAACATGGCTGCCTCTGTAGAGAAGACCCGCTCCTGATGTGAATATAGAGTATTTAAATATAAAGTATGTACATCTAAAGTATATAAATATAGAGTATGTAAATATAAAGTATGTAAATATAAAAGGCTCATTCTAAAGTAAATGAAACAACAAGTCGTACAATTTAGATGAAACAGGTGAAAACATCTCCTGGATTATTTTATATTCAGTTTCTAACAATGGATCCTTTCACCTGAATCTTCCACACTGGAGCTTCAAGGTCAAAGTGCAGAACATGTGTTCCTAACAGTGAACTCTGATACTGAGCTGAGAGATGTTTGTAGAATGAGCGCTGAGGACCGAGTCAGGCTCAACGTGACTGAAGTTTTACTGACAGATAAACAATCCAATGCTGGACAATGTGTACATGTAATGTTTCTGTGGAAGCTAACCAGGATCTGTCCTGGTGGTCCTGTGGACTGACCACATGACAGCGTGACCATGGTCCTATGGTTACAGGACTTACACAGAGTCGTCCATGCCTTTATCTTTTCACCACTAGATCTCTGTACCGCCCTGTACACATGTTACTCAGGATCCCTGCACCACTTTCAACTGGTCAAAAAGACTGCTTCTCAGATCATCGCCACTTCAAGAAAACACGATCATATAACTGCTCTTTTCACACATGAACTGTGAAACATGTTCAGAACAACATGACTCAGACTTCAGGTCTGAAAACAGCGACATTGATGTTTAGTCAAAGTCCTTCATTTTCACACATGAACTCAATTTAATTTACAGTCAAGTTTTATCCTTTCTTCAGGTTGCAGAGCTGCAGACTGTCAGAGATCAGCTGTTCTTCTCTGGCTTCAGCTCTGAGGTCAAATCCCTCTCATCTGAAAGAACTGGGTCTGAGTGACAACGACCTGCAGGACTCAGGAGTGAAGGAGCTGTGTGGTTTTCTACAGAGTCCAACCTGTCTACTGGAGACTCTGGGGTCAGTTCACTGACTGACTTTTGTAGATCTCATATCTATAATACATCATTTATACACGATTTATCTAATTTAATTCTAATTTAACATAATTCCTCTTCATACATAACTTGAATCCATTAATTAATTAATCTGTGACATTTTAAATATTCAGCTGTTAAAACACATCTGAGTTTAGTTCTGGATTTCCTAAAATGATCTGCAGGACAGAGACTGGGTCCAAATAATCTATTTTTACTGAATCAGGACTCGTTTTAGTCCAACATGACTGATTTCATATTCATCTTCCATGGTATGAGTCTGTGTGACATGAATGTTTGTTTGTTATTTTCACACATGTTCTCGGTTTAATTTACAGTTAAGTTTTATTCTTTATCCAGGTTGTATCACTGCAGCCTGTCAGAGATCAGCTGTTCTTCTCTGGCTTCAGCTCTGAGGTCAAACCCCTCTCATCTGAGAGAACTGGATCTGAGATACAACGACCTGCAGGACTCAGCAGTGAAAGAGCTGCTTGATCTAAAGCAGAGTTCAGGCTGTCGACTGGAGACTGTGAGGTCAGTAGATGGTTGGAGTCAGTCCACGCTGCTTTCATCAGTATTTTACTAAACAGTCAGTATCACAGTACAGATCCAGGGGTTCAGGGTAAATCACCATGGTAACTGGTAATGATGAACGGCTAACTAGCGCCGGAGCAGGTTAAGTTGGAGATCAACCCATATAAAAGCTCCGCCCACTGACCACAGTGACTCTACACTGTTGTGTGGTGCACACTCTCCTTAAAGGGAAGGATAAGGGAAGTTTAAATCAACGTCTGGTTGGTTCAGTTGATCTCTAACTCACCCAGTACATCTCAATCTCTCCAGACTCATCCTGTCACCAAAACACCAAATGCACTCAGTCAGCTTCCTGAAAATAGGTCCATGTGTTTTTATTCAGTCGTGATGTCACAGGTTTCCACCACAGTGTGTGTCCTCAGAGTCAGTGAGACAGTGTGTGTCCTCAGAGTCAGTTTGTTCTCCTCTGATTTTGATTATAGAACAGTTTGATCCACGTTGTGAAATATGAGGCTCTGCTGTCAGTCAAACCGTCCATGTCTGTGATTGGTCACACACAGTAAACCCCGCGCCTTTCATGTGCACGGGCTCAGATCTCGTTGAGGAAAACCTGAGTTAACTTAACGAGTTGATAACCAGCGTCATGTGACCACTTAGCCTGACTGTGTTTGTCAGGTTAAGTTGAGCTGGATCTCAGAAAGATCTCCTGGACATGTTGAAGTGGCTTCGTAGTTCAGGACTCAGTGTTTCCTCAGTGAAGCTGTGAGAGGACAATGAGGACAGACGTCAGGATTGGACAGAAACACAGAGAGAGAACAGTCGGCCAATCAGACGAGCCCCAAGCTGCTTGTGATCATTTGATTGAGTTGATGTGAAGACGACAGTTGTTTTCATGTGAACAGGAAATGAAGCTGGACCACAGCTGACAGCCTCACCCTGCTGCTCTTTCTACTGGATGTGCTGCATCCGTAAACACTGATGTCTTCTTCTCTCAACAGATGGAGGCTGGATCATTGTCCAGAGGCTGAAGCAGCAGCAGCTTGTGTGTAGAGCGGCTCTGACTGGGCCTTGTTGCTGGGAGGCAGAGAGGAGACGTAGCTCCAGAAGAATCAGAGGAGGTGCACGGCTCTGAGATCAGCTGTCACACAGTGTCCAGTCCACCATCCTCCCTGTGTTCCTGTGGATGTGACACAGCTTCATCAGTGATGAAGCTGTGAGCCAATCCCAGTTGAAATTGGGTGAGAGGTGGGGGCCGTGCCTTGGACGGGTCACCAGTCCATCACAGGGCCGACAAACAACCATTCACACTACATTAACACCTACGCTAAATTTACCCAACCCCTAATCTGCAGGTGTTTGGACAGTGAGATACTGTGGCAGTTTGGAGTTGTTAAAGTCGGTGTCCATCTGATATTGGAAAATGAGCTAAACTTGAAGTGTTTTTGGTTTATTTTAACATTGTGATCGCATGATTCAGATATTACTGCAGATGTCTAATGTTACTTACTATTAGCCTGCCAATTAAAAAATGCGAAATACAACGAAATACACACAACTGGACGTGTCCATCACTTTCAGTTGTCCCCTGGAAACACTTCCGTTGTTGTTTTCTGTAATTGCAGAGTGTTCTGTAATGTGTTGTGTTGTGCGTAATGTGTTGTGTTGTCAAATTGATGAAGTTGTTCTCTCACTTTGCTTGTGTTTCGTCCACTTGCATGTGTTTTCTTAAGTTGCAGTGCGTTGAGCTCTCAGGGCCACCGTAGTGAGATGAATCCAGAGCACCTGGAGAAAACAAGGGAGAAAATGCAAACTCCCTCAGAAAGACCCCATCTGAATCGAGATTCAAACCAGGAACCCTCTGGCTGTGAGGCAACAGTGCCAACCACCACGCAGCCCCAAAGTCTTTCCTCTTGCTACCGATTGTGTTTATTCACATTAAGAATCAGTTTATTGAAACAACATAACACCAAGTAGAATATATAAACACTGTATAAACACTCACATATAGTCTTTTTAAGTTTGCTTTTATTATTCTCACCTTTCTCAGTATGTCTCCATGTGTGTAGAACCACATTCTGTGTATCTGATTGTTTATGAACTTAAAGTTCCTGGATTCACGTCACAAATTGATTTAGTCCGACACAAAGTTAAACACATTTAAATCACTTTGAGTTTAAAATCTGAGTTTTGTCTTTGACACAAAAGATCAAAACTCTGGACTTAAAAATGGGACGTTTTCATTTCTGCATCAGGTGCAGAGCAGTGGTTGCTTTTCTACTGTTTGACCCACAGGTGGCACTGTTGTATAACAGCAGAACATCCCAGTCAAAGCCTTTATATTTAGTCTATGAGTCAAACACATGGATCATTTCCTCTGGGACGAACCAGATGTAACGAGAAGAAAAATATCTCAGAGAGAAAAGTTCTGTTGTTTCTACTTGTCTCTGCTTTAATGCACAATAAACATCCTTCCACCGACTTCACTGGAATCATGACTCTTGTTTTTCTTTAATCTTGCAAACAAACAGGTAAATTAACAATTTACACTATTTGACAAAGTGGAAACAACCAGTAGAAAAGTGAACTGTCATATTTACAGTATGAAAAAGAGCCGATAAAGAGAAGAGCATTTTTAAGTCTCAGAGGAAACTGTTCAATAAATATTTTACGATATTTAATAGAAAACTGACCCAAGAACGTTTTATACAAACGTAGATGAAGATTCTTCGTCTGTCCAACCACAAGGGGGAGACTCTAGCAGGCCTCTGGGAACCGCAGCATGCTGGGAAATAATTGATGATGGGAGGTTCACAGCAGAGAAATGTGACAGCAGTGAAGTGATTTCATAATTTTGCTGATGATGATGATAAAATACAAGATAATCTTTAAACTGAACGACCACTTTGCTGCAATGAGTTATTTATGTGAGTTTTTCACTCCTTCCCGTGTTGGCGACTGATTATTCTACTTTACTGAACCACTTAGTTTTTTTGTTGAATGTGATTGACACAAAGTTTCCCCCACAAAACACAACTGCTGAGGCTGAACACTGAATGAGCAGGAGATGAGGTGACGTGATGGCATCACAGTTTTTAAGTTGGTGACTGAGGAGAATCGGATCAAACTTTGTTCCTGTTAATAAAAACCTGTTAATTTGACTTGTGGAGGTGTTTACTGCTGCTCCTGAACTGAACCTGCAGTGACGACCTGTGTCCACATTGGGAACCTTGAACACTGCCCACAAAACGCTCACACGCTCGCACGCAAACATAGTCATGTGATTTCGATTGGAATGCAGAGAGAAAGGAATTGTATTTCTAGAAGTGAAAGTAAAATTGTCCAGTGCAGATGGGACAGACGTGAAGTCAGAGGCTGGTGACTGTTTGAACATCATTCATATTATTTGACTGTGATTAGTCCAACACAGCTGTGTCAGGCAGGGCACAAAAGGGGCACATGGAAAAAGGCTCATATGCCGACATAACTTAAAGCTACAATTTGCTGTTGAGGGGGACTTCCTCTCTTTTGGTTTCATGTTTGCACTGCACAAGGAAATATGAGTACATATGATACACTGAAAACACACACACACCAGACACACACAGTGATATTGTGTTTATTGTGATTGTGCTGTTGTAAATATTACTGTTGCTGCTGTTAAAATAATATGTTGTCATATTACAAATCTAATCTTGTTCTGAATTAATAATTTATTCTATTTTTGATGATAATTAAATGAATAAAAAACAAGTATTGATAAAAGGGAAGATGAGAAAGTCACAATTCAAATCCATTCACTATAAGACTTATAATTTCACACACACACACACACGTCGTGGTCGAGGCTGCGGAAGAGGGCACGTCAGGATGAGCTCAGGTGAAACTCACCATTTACTGACGACAGCCAGGTCATTTTATTTATAGCTGAATAATTATTAATTGTTCAATGTTCTTCATGAAGGGCCATGGGCATGATTTCACAAAAAGATATATATAATAAATTTAAAAAATGGAAAATATGCTTCAGACAAAAGGGCACATTTGGGCATCAAGGGCAAAGGGGCAGGTGCTCCAGCACATTCGCTTTGGAGTTTATGAGACACATGTTTAAACCTGCGACACAACACGAGACGTAACGTGACGCGCACGGTCAGGACGTCAGGGTTAAAGTGACCGGAAAGATCCAGAGTCATGATCCGACATCATCGATTAATACCTGAATACATGTGATTGTGTCACCGATCACTCCACTGCTCCTCTGCTCTCTGTCACTCCCTCATCTCAACCTGGTGTTTTTATGTTTTTATTCTTTAATCTTCTCAACAAATCCCATGAAAATTCCAAAGACCTCCAACTGAGTCTGACTTCCCACTGTCTGTGGCACTCGGCTCCAAGGTCACAGGTTCCCACTGAAGACACAAGTTTAGAAAAGCCTTGTGAATGTGTAGTGTAACTTTTATAAAGCTTCAGGAACAGGAGGTTTTTAGTTGTCGTCTTTTCATGGGATTTGCTGCTGATGATGATAAAATACAAGATAATCTTTAAACTGAACGACCACTTTGCTGCCATGAGTTATTTATGTGAGTTTTTCACTCCTTCCCGTGTTGGCGACTGATTATTCTACTTAACTGAACCACTTTGTTTTTTGTTTTATGTGATTGACACAAAGTTTCCCCCACAAACCACAACTGCTGAGGCTGAACACTGAATGAGCAGGAGATGAGGTGACATGATGACATCACAGTTTTTAAGTTGGTGACTGAGGAGAATCGGATCAAACTTTATTCCTGTTAATAAAAACCTGTTAATTTGACTTGTGGAGGTGTTTACTGCTGCTCCTGAACTGAACCTGCAGTGACGACCTGTGTCCACATGGGGAACACGTAATCGTGTGAGAGGAGCCTGGAAACTGAAAGTAAACTTGTCCAGAGCAAACTTGTCAGCAACCGTGAAGTCAGAGGCTGGTGAGTATTTGAACAACATTCGTATTATTTTACTGTGATCGGCTGTCAAAATCCCCCAACCAATAGAATGCTGCCTCGTTGCAAAGGCGTTCGCTTTAATTCAGAGCTTCCTGTGCGGGTGGTTACTCTTTTATCCACTCCCGCCCTCCATGGCTTTATTATATGGACTTCCCCTTTCTGTAAACGAGACGCACGTATAGCTGGCTTCATTGGGGGGAATTTACTCACATGTGCGCAGAAATGTTCTTACTCTCCGCAGAAAATAAGTGCGTGCGCAAAATAGCAAAATCTAAATTGACAGGCGCATGTCCGCCCTCTGTTATTGGCATACTGCCACACGCCGCTCTTTCTCCATATCAGGACATCTGTTTGTCATGTAGAGAGCTGAACAGTTGAAGTGATGAGAGACGGACCCAAACCGTAAAAAACACAAGACTCACAACAGCAGAAATTGAAGGCGTCGGAGGTGGAAGACACAAAATACACATGTGTGACGATGTTTATTAAAAAATTAAACCTGGTCTGCAATAACTGAGGCGCTGAACGCTGTGGACATGTCTCTCAGATGCATCGCGACGTGGACGCGGACTCCGCTTAATAGAGTTCAGTAAAGTTGGAAAGATATTCACAGATTCGGACTTCCCGGATCAATAAGTCATAAGAGAAATGTTGTTAAAGCACAAACGCCGCATAATTCCCCCCGTAGTAAGGTGGACAACGGGCTACAGGCCAGTTATCATCAATATGAGTCGTCCTCCGTGATGGACACAGGACATTGGTGTCTATGTACAGCCTGCTGTGAGACGAGTGCGCAGGGACCGTCTACAAAGTGCAACACCGAAAAGAGATTAATATTCGCAAATATTCAATAACTTCACTGTAATACTGTATATTCTCACCAAAATCATGTCACAGGTACAGGGTATGCTGCTGGCTATGCTACAGTACTTAGTTTGGGAAAAAGTGATTTAGCATAATTTTGGGAAATATTTGTTATGAAGAATATTCAATAACTTCACTGTAATACTGTATATTCTCACCAAAATCGCGTCACAGGCCCAGGGAGTCCTGCTGGCTATGCTACAGTACTTAGTTTGGAAAAATGGGGATTAGTATAATTTTTGGAAATATTTATTATGGAACATATTCAATAACTTCACTGTAATACTGTACTATTTTGATTTAAATAAATGGAGTTTTAATATACTATGCATTTAGTCAAAGGGTATGTTAATATTTTCTAGGGCAGCCGGGCCTTCATCATCTGTGCGTACACATGGTCTGAGGAAGTTCTACATTTGTTCTCAGAGTACAAACAAATTTAGGTACGAACATATTGATGAATCCCAGATTCGTGCGTCACTGTTAGTAAATGAGGCCCAGTGTGTGTGTGTGTGTGTGTGTGTGTGTGTGTGTGTGTGTGTGTGTGTGTGTTTCAGCTCACAGTCAGTGTCAGTGTTTTTCCTCTCAGACTGAAGATGAGTGGTTATGAGGAGGAAGAGGAGGACAGAGCAGAGTCTCCAGGGTTCAGCTGTGTGTCTCTGAAGAGTGACCGGTCCATGGGACCTCCTCCAAACTTCAGTACTGAACCTGGACCCTCACACACAAAGTAAGAGACCTGCTACAAACATGTGAACCTCCAAACTGAATCCTCAGAGAATGAATGAGTGAATGATGTGTTCTGAATAAAAACATGTTTGTGTTTGCAGAGGTCAGGACCACAGACTGAGAGCAGAGTCTCCAGGGTCCAGCTGTGTGTCTCTGAAGAGTGACCGGTCCATGGGACCTCCTCCAAACTTCAGTAATGAACCTGGACCCTCACACACAGAGTAAGAGACTGTTTCTACTGTGAACTGATTGAACTTTGAAGTTGGTAACTGATCTCTCAGAATCACTCAAAGAGCTCAGACCTCCACTAAGAACCATCAGGCTCCTTATGAAACTGTTAAGCCCTGAAAAGGGAAGATATCAATAAAGACGCTCAGACACGATGCTTCCGCTCAGGCTTCATTGAGAATCATATTATTTCCAGCAGTATTTGCTGTACAAAAATTTGTACATAAAGCTCCGAACAATTAACTGCATTTTCTCTCAATTTCAAGATCAACTTTCCAAAATAGTTTTCTTTCACTTTTCTTTCACAGGCAAGTAAACGAGGAAGTATATTATAATTTCTCACTCTTTCTTAAACATGTCAAATCAGATGTAACAGCTAAATATTTATGAAACTGGTCTATTAATCAATAAACATAACCTTAAATGATCAAACTTAAATGTACAGGAAATAAACAAAAACATTGTGTAAAACATTAGTAACCACTTGTCTCTTCTAATTGTTATATTCCTTGCTCCTTATCATAGACAGTTACTTTAGTAATGAAAAACACATTAGCAACCTCATTCTCTGTAAATGTGTCCTTACTGAGCTAAACACGATCAAAATGCACACGATAGGTGTTGAGCCTATGATGGGCCTCGTGCCGCTCCGTGCGAGCCACTGAGGAAACTGAGTTTAAGCTGCTTAACAGTATACCAATCATCAATCTAGAAATCATAACATAGCTTCCAAAACACTGAACATTCAGTGAACTGTTTTAAAAAACACCAACAAAACGACTTAACAAACATATTCCAAAGTTTAAGAGCATAAATACTCACTTCATACCTGAAAAGGGGAGATAGCAACAAAGACGCTCAGACGCGATGCTTTCTCTCAGGCAGCTTCATTGAGAACAGCGCGTCGTGGTCACATCAGTTAATCTACACATCAGTAGAGTATAGATTAACTTCTCTGTCGGGAGGGTATCCTTATACTTTTAAATAGTTTTTAACCTTGTTACCTCTTTTTTAAACATTTTAACCTTTTACACAGGAGTTCAACAGTTTAACCTCTTTCACAGGACTTTTTACAAGTTATTACCTTTTTCTTCTGTATGACCCTATGACTCTTTTTATTTGCTATTGAACTTATATCAATGATCAGCTTCCTTATTAAATCAATCTATCACAAAACCACTTTGAAAATTCACTAGATACTCATTTTTATTTGGTTCTGCACCAAATTTCAAAACATTCATAACATCAGTCCTCTGAACATGTCTGTGGAAGTAGAAAGAAAACCTCCCCTCTCCCTGATCTGGTTCACAGACCACATCCTTCCACCAAGTTTACTGGTTATCTGTAGTTTTTTATAATCCCACTAACGAAGAAACGAACCAACCAACACACAAACATACAGGGTGAAAACAAAACCTCCTTGACAGAAGTAATGACAACCTGTGACTGTGACATTTGAGTTACCAGGAAATGTCTTCACAGAGAGAGGAAGAGGAGTCATGTTTCTGAGGAGGAGCAGTCGTCCTGCTGTGCTTCGTGTCAGGACGTCCTGAAGGATCCAGTCTCCACCAGCTGTGGACACTGGTTCTGCAGACAGTGCATCACCTCATACTGGGACCAGTCTGGTTCTTCCGGAGACTCCTCCTGTCCCCAGTGTGGACAAAGATCCAGAACAGGTGCTGGAGCTCAGACAGCCGGTCAGAGCAGCACTGTACATGTGTCTGCTGATGTCTTCACTTCTGACATCAGCACATGTTGTTTTATTTTGTTCCTTCATACAGCATCAACATTTAACATCGTTATAAAACCACAGAGTTAAAAAGCTTTTATTTTCTGTAGTTTTTCTGTATCTGATGAAAACAATCAGCAGATTCTCAGATTCTCTGTCTCTGACATTGTTTCTTGTCTTTCAGCAGATCGTGGTCTGCAGGAGGTTTTAGATGAACATAAGCTCAGTCTGAGGAGGAGATGTGAACATGTGACTGAAGGAACTGATGAAACAGGAAGTAGAACCCTCCTCAACAGGATCTACACTGAGCTCTACATCACAGAGGGACAGAGTGAAGATGTTAATACTCAACATGAGGTGAGGCAGCTTGAGACGGCTTCCATGAGGAAGAGCCTCCACGACACTCCCATCAAGTGCCACGACATCTTTAAAGCCTTAACTGACCAGCAGAGCAGCATCAGAGTCGTCCTGACCAACGGCGTCGCTGGCATTGGAAAAACCTTCTCGGTGCAGAAGTTCACTCTGGACTGGGCAGAGGGTTTAGAAAACCAAGATGTGGGTCTGCTGACTGTGCTTTCGTTCAGGGAGCTGAACCTGGTGAAAGACCAGCAGCACAGTCTTCTCACGCTGCTCCGTGTTTTCCATCCAACGTTACAGAAGCTGACGGCAGAGACGCTCACTGTCTGTAAACCTTTGTTCATCTTTGATGGCCTGGATGAAAGCAGACTTTCTCTGGACTTCAACGACAAGAAGGTTGTGTCAGTCACACAGAGGTCATCATTCAACGTGCTGCTGACAAGCCTCATCCAGGGGAATCTGCTTCCCTCGGCTCTCGTCTGGATAACCTCCCGACCTGCGGCGGCCAATCAGATCCCTCCTACATGTGTTGACAGGGTCACAGAAGTACGAGGCTTCACTGACGCCCAGAAGGAGGAGTACTTCAGTAGGAGATTCAGTGATGAAGAGCTGTGCAGCAGAATCATCTCACACATCAAGACGTCCAGGAGCCTCCACATCATGTGTCAAATCCCAGTCTTCTGCTGGATCAGTGCTACAGTTCTGGAGCACATGTTGACCACAGACCAGAGAGGAGAGCTGCCCAAGACCCTGACTGACCTGTACTCACACTTCCTGCTGGTTCAGACAAAGAGGAAGAACAACAAGTACGGTGAGGGACATGAGACGACTCCACAGCAGCTGACGGAGGCTGACAGGGACGTTCTCCTGAAGCTGGGGAGGCTGGCGTTTGAACATCTGGAGGAAGGAAACATCATGTTCTACCAAGAAGACCTGGAGCGGTGTGGTCTTAATGTCACAGAGGCCTCGGTGTACTCAGGAGTTTGTACTGAGATCTTCAGAAGAGAGTGTGTGATCTTCCAGAAATCAGTCTACTGCTTTGTTCATCTGAGCGTTCAGGAGTTCCTGGCTGCAGTCTACATGTTCCACTGTTACACCAAGAGGAACACAGAAGAACTCAACAACTTCTTGGGAACATATGGGGACACAGACAGTACCTTCTCCCTTGATGACCTCCTGAAGAGAACCATGGAGAAATCCCTCACCAGTACAAATGGTCATCTGGACCTGTTTATTCGCTTCCTTCACGGCCTCAGTCTGGAGTCCAACCAGAGAGTCTTAGGAGGCCTGCTGGGTCAGACAGAGAACAATCCAGAGATCAACCAGAGAGTCATCAACAACCTGAAGGAGATGGAGAGTGATTACATTTCTCCTGACAGAAGCATCAACATCTTCCACTGTCTGACTGAGATGAACGACCACTCAGTTCATCAGGAGATGCAACAGTTCCTGACGTCAGAGAACAAATCAAAGGAGGAACTCTCTGAGATCCACTGCTCAGCTCTGGCCTACATGCTGCAGATGTCAGAGGAGGTTCTGGATGAGTTGGACCTGGTGAAGTTCAAAACATCAGACCAGGGTCGACAGAGACTGATCCCCGCTGTGAGGAACTGCAGGAAGGCTCGGTGAGTCCAGACATGATCAATAACATGTTCAATCAGTGTAGATGAGTCGTTCTTCAAATACACTCAGTGTTAAATGATTCTCATTGTTCTGGGCAGCATGGTGTTGCAGTGGTCAACACTGTTAGTGCAGCCTTTCTGTGAGGAGGATGTTCTCCTTGTGTCTGCAGAGTTTTCTCTGGGTTCTCCAGCTTCCTCCCCAAAGACATGTAGATCGGAGTTAGGTTGATTGGAGACTGAAATTCAGTGTATACATTCTCATTGTTCTCATGTACATACAGAACAACTAGATCAGATGTGGAGAGTGAAATCCAATGTGATCACTGTGTGGGAGTTTAAGGGTTCAGACATACCACCATGTGGGGTACAAGGGAGATTATTGTATATACTTTATATATGTATATACTGTATGTGTGTATATATATATATATATATATATATATATATATATATATATATATAAAAGAATGTTTACATATATACAGGTGCATCTCAATAAATTAGAATATCATGGAAAAGTTTGTTTATTTCGATAATTCAATTCAAAAAGTGAAACTCATGTATTATATAGATTCATTACACACAATGAAGTGAAATATTTCAAGCGTTTACTTCTTTTAATTTTGATGATCATGGCCTACAGCTAATGAAAACCCAAAATTCGTTATCTCAGAAAATTAGAATATTGTGAAAAAGTTCAATATTGTAGACTCACGATGTCCCACTCGAATCAGATAATTAACTCAAAACACCTGCAAAGGTTTCCTGAGCCTTTAAATGGTCTCTAAGGCTGGTTCAGTAGGACACACAATCATGGGGAAGACTGCTGACTTGACAGTTGTCCAGAAGACAGTCATTGACACCCTCCACAAGGGTAAGCCACAAAAGGTCATTGCTAAAGACCCTGGCTGTTCACAGAGTGCTGTATCCAAGCATATTCATAGAAAGTTGAGTGGAAGGAAAAAGTGTGGTAGAAAAAGGTGCACAAGCAACAGGGATAACCGCAGCCTTGAGAGGATTGTGAAGCAACGGCCATTCAAGAATTTGGGGGAGATTCACAAGGAGTGGACTGAGGCTGGAGTCAGTGCATCAAGAGCCACCACGCACAGACGTATCCAGGACATGGGCTGCAACCGTCGCATTCCTCGTGTCAAGCCACTCCTGAACCAGAGACAACGTCAGAAGCGTCTTACCTGGGCTAAGGAGAAAAAGGACTGGACTGTTGCTCAGTGGTCCAAAGTCCTCTTTTCAGATGAAAGTAAATTTTGCAATTCATTTGGAAATCAAGGTCCCAGAGTCTGGAGGAAGAGTGGAGAGGCACAGAATCCAAGTTGCTTGAAGTCCAGTGTGAAGTTTCCACAGTCACTGATGATTTGGGGAGCCATGTCATCTGCTGGTGTTGGTCCATTGTGTTTTATCAAGTCCAAAGTCAACGCAGCCGTCTACCAGGAAATTTTAGAGCACTTCATGCTTCCTTCCGCTGACGAGGTTTATGGAGATGCTGATTTCATTTTCCAGCAGGACTTGGCACCTGCCCACACTGCCAAAAGTACCAATACCTGGTTTAATGACCATGGTATCACTGTGCTTGATTGGCCAGCAAACTCGCCTGACCTGAACCCCATAGAGAATCTATGGGGTATTGTCAAGAGGAAGATGAGAGACACCAGACCCAACAATGCAGACGAGCTGAAGGCCGCTATCAAAGCAACCTGGCCTTCCATAACACCTCAGCAGTGCCACAGGCTGATCGCCTCCATGCCACGCCGCATTGATGCTGTAATTCATGCAAAAGGAGCGCCGACCAAGTACTGAGTGCATATATATTAACATACTTTCAGTAGGCTGACATTTCTGTATTAAAAATCATTTGTTTTATTGGTCTTTTGTAATATTCTAATTTTCTAAGATACTGAATTTGGGGTCTTCATTAGCTGTAAGCAATAATCATCAGACTTTTAAGAAATAAACACTTGAAATATTTCACTCTGTGTGTAATGAATCTATACAATATATGAGTTTCACTTTTTGAATTGAATTATCGAAATAAATGAATTTTTCCATGATATTCTAATTTATTGAGATGCACCTGTGTATATATATGTGGAGAGGGTTTTTCTGAGCGACCAGCTAGCATAGTGTGAGGAGAAGGAGAAGTGTTTTGGATGAGAATCACTGACTGTTCCTTTAAAGCAGAACAGGAAATATTGTTTATTCTTCTTTCTTGTCAAACTAGAATTACCACCCTGTGTTTGTACGCCACCGCCAACCAGTACAGTGTCAGTCCCTCCAGGTTCCTGACATGTTGCATTCACAATAATATGAGGTCACTGTGACCTTTGACCACTGAAATCTAATCAGTTTATCTTGAGTCCAACTGGTCAAAATGTGAAGAAATTACCTAAAGACAGACCTGAGCTATCATGTTCAAGAGGCCAAAACATTTTTTTTTTAGCTTGACCTTTGACCTTTTACCTTGACCACCCGAATCCAATGTGTTCATCTGTTAGTCTAAATTTTTCTTTAATTACAGACTCATTGGTTGTCAAGTCTCAGAGACTCACTGTGAAGTCGTGGCCTCAGCTCTGAAGTCGAACCCCTCACATCTGAGGGAACTGGATCTGAGGGGAAACAAGCTGAAGGATTCAGGAGTGAAGCTGCTGTGTTCTGGACTGGAGAGTCCAAACTGTCGACTGGAGACTCTGAGGTCAGGTTCTTAAATCCTTGAATGTTCACTGTTACAATTTTTTTTCTTATTTTGACATTATTTATTTAAATGTATCTAAATTGTCACAGTCATCTGTCACTCACCCAGCCTGTCAGTCACGTCCACCTCATCAACTCCATTCACCTGCACTCACCTGCTCCTGATCACGAAGAAAGTGTCAGTAAATAACATGTGGACTGAGGCCGAGCACTCGTCCTCCTCAGGTTTTCAAAATAAGACACATTCTTATTGAAACACGTTGGACAGTTGTATAGAAAAGTATAGAAACAAACAGGAAGTGACTGTCAGGAGCCATCCCTACTTTGAACAGTGTTTAATTACACAAACCTGCTCAGTGACCAACACACAGAGAAGAAGCTGATGAATGAAACAATGGTCCAACATGTCTGATCTGATATTTATCTTCAGGTCACAGACTGGACTGAGGTCAGCAGCATGTTGAGAGTCTGTGTTGACATGATGACGATCCACAACAACAGGAGGACACATTCAAATATTCATATTTCTTTATCCAGGTTGTGGGGCTGCAGTCTGTCAGAGATCAGCTGTTCTTCTCTGGCTTCAGCTCTGAGGTCAAACCCCTCTCATCTGAGAGAACTGGATCTGAGTCTAAACAAGCTGCAGGACTCAGGAGTGAAGGAGCTGTGTGGTTTTCTACAGAGTCCAACCTGTCGACTGGAGACTCTGAGGTCAGTTCACTGACTGACTTTTGTAGATCTCATATCTATAAAACAGCATTTATTCACAATTTATCTCCTTTAATTCTAATTTAACATAATTCCTCTTCATACATAACTTGAATCCATTCATTAATTATTTTGTGACATTTTAAATATTCAGCTATTTGTTAAAACACATGTGAGTTTAGTTCTGGATTTCCTAAACTGATCTGCAGGACAGAGACCGGGTCCAAATAATCTATTTTTACTGAATCAGGACTCGTTTTTAGTCCAACATGTCTGATTTCATATTTATCTTCCATGTTATGAATCTGAGTGACATGAATATTTGTTTGTTATTTTCACACATGAACTCAGTTTGATGTACAGTTAAGTTTTATTCTTTATTCAGGTTGATTGGCTGCAGCCTGTCAGAGATCAGCTGTTCTTCTCTGGCTTCAGCTCTGAGGTCAAACCCCTCTCATCTGAGAGAACTGGATCTGAGTCTAAACAAGCTGCAGGACTCAGGAGTGAAGGAGCTGCTTGATCTAAAGCAGAATCCAACCTGTCGACTGGAGACTGTGAGGTCAGTAGATGGTTGGAGTCAGTCCACGCTGCTTTCATCAGTATTTTACTAAACAGTCAGTATCACAGTACAGATCCAGGGTCTGTAATAAGAAGCAGTATTTGTGGTCATCAGGTTAACTTCAGGTTTAGTTTTTTCAGTCCCACGAAGCTCGTTCACTTCTTATCAGGGTAAATCACCATGGTAACTGGTAATGATGAACAGCTAACTAGCGCCGGAGCAGATTAAGTTGGAGATCAACCCGTATAAAAAAGCTCCGCCCACTGACCAAAGTGACTCTACACTGTTGTGTGGTGCACACTCTCCTTAAAGGGAAGGATAAGGGAAGTTTAAATCAACGTCTGGTTGGTTCAGTTGATCTCTAACTCACCCAGAACATCTCAATCTCTCCAGACTCATCCTGTCACCAAAACACCAAATGCACTCAGTCAGCTTCCTGAAAATAGGTCCATGTGTTTTTATTGAGTAGTGATGTCAGAGGTTTCCACCACAGTGTCCTCAGAGTCAGTGAGACAGTGTGTGTCCTCAGACTCAGTGAGACAATGTGTGTCCTCAGAGTCAGTGAGACAGTGTGTGTCCTCAGAGTCAGTGAGACAGTGTGTGTCCTCAGAGTCAGTTTGTTCTCCTCTGATTTTGATTATAGAACAGTTTGATCCTCGTTATGAAATATGAGGCTCTGCTGTCAGTCAAACTGTCCATGTCTGTGATTGGTCATCCGCAGTAAACCCCGCCCCTTTTATGTGCACGGGCTCAGATCTTGTTGAGGAAAACCTGAGTTAACTTAACGAGTTGATAACCAGCGTCATGTGACCACTTAGCCTGACTGTGTTTGTCAGGTTAAGTTGAGCTGGATCTCAGAAAGATCTCCTGGACATGTTGAAGTGGCTTCGTAGTTCAGGCCTCAGTGTTTCCTCAGTGAAGCTGTGAGAGGAGAATGAGGACAGACGTCAGGATTGGACAGACACACAGAGAGAGAACAGTCGGCCAATCAGACGAGCCCCAAGCTGCTTGTGATCATTTGATTGAGTTGATGTGAAGACGACAGTTGTTGTTGCTTTCATGTGAACAGGAAATGAAGCTGGACCACAGCTGACAGCCTCACCCTGCTGCTCTTTCTACTGGATGTGCTGCATCTGTAAACACTGATGTCTTCTTCTCTCAACAGATGGAGGCTGGATCATTGTCCAGAGGCTGAAGCAGCAGCAGCTTGTGTGTAGAGCGGCTCTGACTGGGCCTTGTTGCTGGGAGGCAGAGAGGAGACGGAGCTCCAGAGGAATCAGAGGAGGTGCACGGCTCTGAGATCAGCTGTCACACAGTGTCCAGTCCACCATCCTCCCTGTGTTCCTGTGGATGTGACACAGCTTCATCAGTGATGAAGCTGTGAGCCAATCCCAGCTGACATTGGGTGAGAGGTGGGGGCCGTGCCTTGGACGGGTCACCAGTCCATCACAGGGCCGACAAACAACCATTCACACTCACATTAACACCTATGGTCAATTTACCCAACCCCTAATCTGCAGGTGTTTGGACAGTGAGATACTGTGGCAGTTTGGAGTTGTTAAAGTCGGTGTCCATCTGATATTGGAAAATGAGCTAAACTGGAGTGTTTTTGGTTTATTTTAACATTGTGATCGCATGATTCAGATATTACTGCAGATGTCTAATGTTACTTACTGTTAGCCTGCCAATTCAAAAATGCGAAATACAACGAAATACACACAATTAAACAACTGGACGTGTCCATCACTTTCAGTTGTCCCCTGGAAACACTTCCGTTGTTGTTTTCTGTAATTGCAGAGTGTTCTGTAATTGCAGAGTGTTGTGCGTAATGTGTTGTGTTGTCAAATTGATGAAGACGTTTTCTTACTTTGCTTGTGTTTCGTCCACTTGCATGTGTTTTCTTAAGTTGCAGTGCGTTGAGCCCTCAGGGCCACCGTAGTGAGATTAATCCAGTGCACCTGGAGAAAACAAGGGAGAAAATGCAAACTCCCCACAGAAAGACCCCATCTGAATCGAGATTCAAACCAGGAACCCTCTGGCTGTGAGGCAACAGTTCCAACCACCACGCAGCCCCAAAGTCTTTCCTCTCGCTACCGATTGTGTTTATTCACATTAAGAATCAGTTTATTGAAATGACATAACACCACGTAGAATATATAAACACTGTATAAACACTCACATATAGTGTTTTTAAGTTTGCTTTTATTATTCTCACCTTTCTCAGTATATCTCCATGTGTGTATAACCACATTCTGTGTATCTGATTGTTTATGAGCTTAAAGTTCCTGGATTCATATCACAAATTGATTTAGTCCGACACAAAGTTAAACACATTTAAATCACTTTGAGTTTAAAATCTGAGTTTTGTCTTTGACACAAAAGATCAAAACTCTGGACTTAAAAATGGGACGTTTTCATTTCTGCATCAGGTGCAGTGCAGTGGTTGCTATTCTACTGTTTGACCCACAGGTGGCACTGTTGTATAACAGCAGAACATCCAAGTCAAAGCCTTTATGTTCAGTCTATGAATCAAACACATGGATCATTTCCTCTGGGACGAACCAGATGTAACGAGAAGAAAAATATCTCAGAGAGAAAAGTTCTGTTGTTTCTACTTGTCTCTGCTTTAATGCACAATAAACATCCTTCCACCGACTTCACTGGAATCATGACTCTTGTTTTTCTTTAATCTTGCAAACAAACAGGTAAATTAACAATTTACACTATTTGACATAGTGGAAACAACCAGTAGAAAAGTGAACTGTCATATTTACAGTATGAAAAAGAGTCGATAAAGAGAAGAGCATTTTTAAGTCTCAGAGGAAACTGTTCAATAAATATTTTACGATATTTAATAGAAAACTGACCCAAGAACGTTTTATACAAACGTAGATGAAGATTCTTCGTCTGTCCAACCACAAGGGGGAGACTCTAGCAGGCCTCTGGGAACCGCAGCATGCTGGGAAATAATTGATGATGGGAGGTTCACAGCAGAGAAATGTGACAGCAGTGAAGTGATTTCATAATTTTGCTGATGATGATGATAAAATACAAGATAATCTTTAAACTGAACGACCACTTTGCTGCAATGAGTTATTTATGTGAGTTTTTCACTCCTTCCCGTGTTGGCGACTGATTATTCTACTTTACTGAACCACTTCGTTTTTTGTTTTATGTGTTTGACACAAAGTTTCCCCCACAAACCACAACTGCTGAGGCTGAACACTGAATGAGCAGGAGATGAGGTGACATGACGACATCACAGTTTTTAAGTTGGTGACTGAGGAGAATCGGATCAAACTTTGTTCCTGTTAATAAAAACCTGTTAATTTGACTTATGGAGGTGTTTACTGCTGCTCCTGAACTGAACCTGCAGTGACGACCTGTGTCCACATGGGGAACCTTGAACACTGCCCACAAAACACGCGCACGCACGCACACATAGTCATGTGATTTCCAGTAAATGCAGACAGAGGAGCCTAGAAAGTGAAAGTAAACTTGTCCAGAGCAAATGGGACAGATGTGAAGTCAGAGGCTGGTGAGTATTTGAACACATTTGTATTATTTTACTGTGATCGGCTGAGTCCAGCACAATTGACTCAGGCAGGGCCGTGCAGAGACGTTTAGAGGGGCAGGTGCTAAAATTTCAAAAAGGGCACATGGAAAAAAGGCTCATATGACGATATAAAGCTAGAATTTACTAACTCTCTTTACGAGGCATGTTTGCACTGCAGAATGAAATATCCATGAAAAAACACACGCACACACACACATTATTATTGTGTTTATTATGATTGTGCTGTTGTAAATATTACTGTTGCTGCTGTTAAAATAATATTTGGTCGTATTACAAAAATAATCCTGTTCTGAATTCATAATTTATTCTATTTTTGATGATACATAAATAAAAAAACAAGTATTAATAAATGGGAGAAAATCACTATTCAAATCCATTCACTATAATACTTTCTCTCTCACTCACACACACACACACACACACACACACAATCACGCACATTAACTGTCCAGTCGTCCTGTGAGCTTCTTCCTCCTCTGACCTGCGCTCACTTTACACTTCAACAGTAAACACTGATCACAAGTTATTAGGACACGTACAGGACTGACGTTTACGTTGTGTTTGTTTGATTCGCTTTAGAGTTTATGAGACACATGTTTAAACCTGCGACACAACACGAGACGTAACGTGACGCGCACGGTCAGGACATCAGGGTTAAAGTGACCGGAAAGATCCAGAGTCATGATCCGACATCATCGATTAATACCTGAACACATGTGATCATCAGTTCGTGTGAAGAGGGACAGAGACGAACATGCAGGGGTTAGGGTTAGCATTTAGTCAAAAGGGGTATGTTTACATGTTGTAGGGCAGCCGGGACTTCATCATCTGTGCGTACACATGGTCAGAGGAAGTTCTAATTTGTTATCAGAGTACGAACAAATTTAGGTACGAACATATTGATGAATCCCAGATTCGTGCGTCACTGTTAGTAAATGAGGCCCATTGTGTGTGTGTGTGTGTGTGTGTTTCAGCTCACAGTCAGTGTCAGTGTTTTTCCTCTCAGACTGAAGATGAGTGGTTATGAGGAGGAAGAGGAGGACAGAGCAGAGTCTCCAGGGTTCAGCTGTGTGTCTCTGAAGAGTGACCGGTCCATGGCAGCTCCTCTAAACTTCAGTACTGAACCTGGACCCTATCACACAGAGTAAGAGACCTGCTACAAACATGTGAACCTCCAAACTGAATCCCCAGAGAATGAACCAGTGAATGATGTGTTCTGAATAAAAACATGTTTGTGTTTGCAGAGGTCAGGACCACAGACTGAGAGCAGAGTCTCCAGGGTCCAGCTGTGTGTCTCTGAAGAGTGACCGGTCCATGGGACCTCCTCCAAACTTCAGTAATGAACCTGGACCCTCACACACAAAGTAAGAGACTGTTTATACTTTGAACTGATTGAACTTTGAAGTTGGTAACTGATCTCTCAGAATCACTCAAAGAGCTCAGACCTCCACTAAGAACCATCAGGCTCCTTATGAAACTGTTAAGCCCTGAAAAGGGAAGATATCAATAAAGACGCTCAGACACGATGCTTCCGCTCGGGCTTCATTGAGAATCATATTATTTGCAGCAGTATTTGCTGTACAAAAATTTGTACATAAAGCTCCCAACAATTAACTGCATTTTCTCTAAATTTCAAGATCAACTTTCCAAAATAGTTTTCTTTCACTTTTCTTTCACAGGCAAGTAAACGAGGAAGTATATTATAATTTCTCACTCTTTCTTAAACATGTCAAATCAGATGTAACAGCTAAATATTTATGAAACTGGTCTATTAATCAATAAACATAACCTTAAATGATCAAACTTAAATGTACAGGAAATAAACAAAAACATTGTGTAAAACATTAGTAACCACTTGTCTCTTCTAATTGTTATATTCCTTGCTCCTTATCATAGACAGTTACTTTAGTAATGAAAACACAAATGTATTAGTAATTCGTTACACACATAAACATAGTAAAACTTAACCATACACATTAGCAACCTCATTCTCTGTAAATGTGTCTTACTGAGCTAAACACGATCAAAATGCACATGTTGAGCAGGTGTTGAGCCTATGATGGCCTCGTGCCGCTCCGTGCGAGCCACTGAGGGAACTGAGTTTAAGCTGCTTAACAGTATACCAATCATCAATCTAGAAATCATAACATAGCTTCCAAAACACTGAACATTCAGTGAACATGTTTTAAAAAACACCAACAAAACGACTTAACAAACATATTCCAAAGTTTAAGAGCATAAATACTCACTTTGTACCTGAAAAGGGGAGATAGCAACAAAGACGCTCAGACGCGATGCTTTCTCTCAGGCAGCTTCATTGAGAACAGCGCGTCGTGGCCGAGAGCTCCCCCTTCCGGACTCAGCAGGCATGACTAAACAATCACAAGCGTCATCTTTCAAAAAAGACTCAATCAGTAGAGTGTAGATTAACTTCTCTGTCAGGAGGGTATCCTTATACTTTTAAATAGTTTTTAACCTTGTTACCTCTTTTTTAAACATTTTAACCTTTTACACAGGAGTTCAACAGTTTAACCTCTTTCACAGGACTTTTTACAAGTTATTACCTTTTTCTTCTGTATGACCCTATGACTCTTTTTATTTGCTATTGAACTTATATCAATGATCAGCTTCCTTATTAAATCAATCTATCACAAAACCACTTTGAAATTCACTAGATACTCATTTTTTATTTGGTTCTGCACCAAATTTCAAACACTCATAAACATCAGTCCTCTGAACATGTCTGTGGAAGTAGAAAGAAAACCTCCCCTCTCCCTGATCTGGTTCACAGACCACATCCTTCCACCAAGTTTACTGGTTATCTGTAGTTTTTTATAATCCCACTAACGAACAAACCAACCAACCAACACACAAACATACAGGGTGAAAACAAAACCTCCTTGACAGAAGTAATGACAACCTGTGACTGTGACATTTGAGTTACCAGGAATTGTCTTCACAGAGAGAGGAAGAGGAGGCATGTTTCTGAGGAGGAGCAGTCGTCCTGCTGTGCTTCGTGTCAGGACGTCCTGAAGGATCCAGTCTCCACCAGCTGTGGACACTGGTTCTGCAGACAGTGCATCACCTCATACTGGGACCAGTCTGGTTCTTCCGGAGACTCCTCCTGTCCCCAGTGTGGGAAACGATCCAGAACAGGTGCTGGAGCTCAGACAGCCGGTCAGAGCAGCACTGTACATGTGTCTGCTGATGTCTTCACTTCTGACATCAGCACATGTTTTATTTAGTTCCTTCATACAGCATCAACATTTTTCTGTATCTGATGAAAACAATCAGCAGATTATCAGATTCTCTGTCTCTGACATTGTTTCTTGTCTTTCAGCAGATCGTGGTCTGCAGGAGGTTTTACATGAACATAAGCTCAGTCTGAGGAGGAGATGTGAACATGTGACTGAAGGAACTGATGAAACAGGAAGTAGAACCCTCCTCAACAGGATCTACACTGAGCTCTACATCACAGAGGGACAGAGTGAAGAGGTTAATACTCAACATGAGGTGAGGCAGCTTGAGACGGCTTCCAAGATGAAGAGCCTCCACGACACTCCCATCAAGTGCCACGAGATCTTTAAAGCCTTAACTGACCAGCAGAGCAGCATCAGAGTCGTCCTGACCAACGGCGTCGCTGGCATTGGAAAAACCTTCTCGGTGCAGAAGTTCACTCTGGACTGGGCAGAGGGTTTAGAAAACCAAGATGTGGGTCTGCTGACTGTGCTTTCGTTCAGGGAGCTGAACCTGGTGAAAGACCAGCAGCACAGTCTTCTCACGCTGCTCCGTGTTTTCCATCCAGCGTTACAGAAGCTCACGGCAGAGACGCTCGCTGTCTGTAAACCTTTGTTCATCTTGGACGGCCTGGATGAAAGCAGACTTTCTCTGGACTTCAATGACAAGAAGGTTGTGTCAGTCACACAGAGATCATCATTCAACGTGCTGCTGACAAGCCTCATCCAGGGGAATCTGCTTCCCTCGGCTCTCGTCTGGATAACCTCCAGACCTGCGGCGGCCAATCAGATCCCTCCTACATGTGTTGACAGGGTCACAGAAGTACGAGGCTTCACTGACGCCCAGAAGGAGGAGTACTTCAGGAGGAGATTCAGTGATGAAGAGCTGTGCAGCAGAATCATCTCACACATCAAGACGTCCAGGAGCCTCCACATCATGTGTCAAATCCCAGTCTTCTGCTGGATCAGTGCTACAGTTCTGGAGCACATGTTGACCACAGACCAGAGAGGAGAGCTGCCCAAGACCCTGACTGACCTGTACTCACACTTCCTGCTGGTTCAGACAAAGAGGAAGAACAACAAGTACGGTGAGGGACATGAGACGACTCCACAGCAGCTGACGGAGGCTGACAGGGACGTTCTCCTGAAGCTGGGGAGGCTGGCGTTTGAACATCTGGAGGAAGGAAACATCATGTTCTACCAAGAAGACCTGGAGCGGTGTGGTCTTAATGTCACAGAGGCCTCGGTGTACTCAGGAGTTTGTACTGAGATCTTCAGAAGAGAGTGTGTGATCTTCAAGAAATCAGTCTACTGCTTTGTTCATCTGAGCGTTCAGGAGTTCCTGGCTGCAGTCTACATGTTCCACTGTTACACCAAGAGGAACACAGAAGAACTCAACAACTTCTTGGGAACATATAGGAACACATGGAATAAAGTCTCCCTTGATGACCTCCTGAAGAGAACCATGGAGAAATCCCTCACCAGTACAAATGGTCATCTGGACCTGTTTGTTCGCTTCCTTCACGGCCTCAGTCTGGAGTCCAACCAGAGAGTCTTAGGAGGCCTGCTGGGTCAGACAGAGAACAATCCAGAGATCATCCAGAGAATCATCAATAACCTGAAGGAGATGGAGAGTGATGACATTTCTCCTGACAGAAGCATCAACATCTTCCACTGTCTGACTGAGACGAACGACCACTCGGTTCATCAGCAGATGCAACAGTTCCTGACGTCAGAGAACAAACCAATGAAGAAACTCTCTGAGATCCACTGCTCAGCTCTGGCCTACATGCTGCAGATGTCAGAGGAGGTTCTGGATGAGTTGGACCTGAAGAAGTTCAACACATCAAACCAGGGTAGACTGAGACTGATCCCAGCTGTGAGGAACTGCAGGAAGGCTCTGTGAGTCCAGACATGATCAATAACATGTTCAATCAGTGTAGATGAGTCGTTCTTCAAATACACTCAGTGTTAAATGATTCTCATTGTTTTGGGCAGCATGGTGTTGCAGTGGTCAACACTGTTAGTGCAGCTTTTCTGTGAGGAGGATGTTCTCCTTGTGTCTGCAGGGTTTTCTCTGGGTTCTCCAGCTTCCTCCACAAACCCAAAGATATGTAGATCGGAGTTAGGTTGATTGGAGACTGAAATTCAGTGTCAGCTGAGATTGGCTCCAGCTCACTGTGTAAAGGATAAGTGTCTACTGGCTAGTGTGTGTGTGTGTGTGTGTGTGTGTGTGTGTGTGTGTGTGTTCTCATGTACATATGAGAACAACTCAGATGTGGAGAGTGAAATCCAATGTGATCACTGTGTGGGAGTTTGAGGGTTCAGACATACTGTAGCATCCCCGGCTGAATGATGGTCTGATTCTTTGACTGATGGTTCACATCCTTTTATTTCCATTTCCATACATGCTGTGATATATGAACACACCGTAAGAACTAGGAGGAAAACAAAACAAATATGACTTCCTTATAAACTCCATATCATCATAAGTATAACGACAAATTACTAGTTTGAATGATTCAGTTTCAGTTTGAGCATACTTTGCCCCACATTGTAAATTTAACACACACACACACACACACACGTGTCCTTACACTTCTTACAAAGACGTTTAGATTTAAGCCTATATAATAACAATAAACGAAATAATTACAAACCTTGTGCCTTTCTCAGCCAGGTGCTTAACAAATAATGGGAATACTTTTTCATGAAAGAACGAGGCACACCTGCCATTTAGCGATCTTTTCCGTTTTTCCAGGAACTACCTTTTCAAAATAAAGTATAATATTTCTCCTTCCGTCTAAACCATTTCAAAATAAATGTATCAAAACCAATAGGGCATTAATAGGTCATTTACACATACCACCATGTGGGGTACAAGGGAGATTATTGTATATACTTTATATATATGTATATACTGTATATACATAAAAGTATGTATATATATATATAAAAACCTCTCCACGTATATATATATGTATATATGTGGAGAGGGTTTTTCTGAGCGACCAGTTAGCATAGTGTGAGGAGAAGGAGAAGTGTTTTGGATGAGAATCACTGACTGTTCCTTTAAAGCAGAACAGGAAATATTGTTTATTCTTCTTTCTTGTCAAACTAGAATTACCACCCTGTGTTTGTACGCCACCGCCAACCAGTACAGTGTCAGTCCCTCCAGGTTCCTGACATGTTGCATTCACAATAATATGAGGTCACTGTGACTTTTGACCACTGAAATCTAACTTATCTAATAAGTTCATCTTGAGTCCAACTGGTCAAAATGTGACGAAATTACCTAAAGACAGACCTGAGATATCATGTTCAAGAGGTCAAATACATGTGTTGTGACCTTGACCTTTGACCTTGACCACCCGAATCTAATGAGTTCATCTGTTAGTCTAAATTTTTCTGTAATTACAGACTCGGTGGTTATCAACTCTCAGAGACTCCCTGTGAAGTTGTGGCCTCAGCTCTGAAGTCAGACCCCTCACATCTGAGGGAACTGGATCTGAGAGGAAACAAGCTGCAGGATTCAGGAGTGAAGCTGCTGTGTTCTGGACTGGAGAGTCCAAACTGTCGACTGGAGACTCTGAGGTCAGGTTCTTAAATCCTTGAATGTTCACTTTTCCAACTTTTTTTCTTCTTCAGTCATTGTTTATTTAAATTTATTTAAATTGTCACAGTTCTGCTCTGCTCACTGTCCCTCAGTCATCTGTCACTCACCCAGCCTGTCAGTCACGTCCACCTCATCAACTCCATTCACCTGCACTCACCTGCTCCTGATCACTAAGAAAGTGTCAGTAAATAACATGTGGACTGAGGCCGAGCACTCGTCCTCCTCAGGTTCTCAAAATAAGACACATTCTTATTGAAACACGTTGGACAGTTGATAAGTATAGAAACAAACAGGAAGTGACTGTCAGGAGCCATCCCTACTTTAAACAGTGTTTAATTACACAAACCTGCTCAGTGACCAAACACACAGAGATGAAGGTGATAAATGAAACAATGGTCCAAAATGTCTGATCTGATATTTATCTTCAGGTCACAGACTGGACTGAGGTCAGCAGCATGTTGAGAGTCTGTGTTGACATGATGACGATCCACAACAACAGGAGGACACATTCAAATATTCATGTTTCTTTCTTCAGGTTGTGGGACTGCAGTCTGTCAGAGATCAGCTGTTCTTCTCTGGCTTCAGCTCTGAGGTCAAACCCCTCTCACCTGAGAGAACTGAATCTGAGTCTAAACAAGCTGCAGGACTCAGGAGTGAAGGAGCTGTGTGGTTTTCTACAGAGTCCAACCTGTCGACTGGAGACTCTGAGGTCAGACATCATGTTTTAATGTTAAAGGTTCAGTGTGTAGAATTTAGTGACATCTAGTGGTGAAGTGTCATGTTGCAGCTGAACACCTCCCCCCCTCCAAACATGAACGAGAACCTGTGGTAGCTTCAGTTGTCAGAGAAATTCAAAAGGTTTAGTTTGTCCAGTCTGGGCTACTGTAAAAAACATGGCTGCCTCTGTAGAGAGGACCCGCTCCTGATGTGAATATAGAGTATTTAAATATAAAGTATGTACATCTAAAGTATATAAATATAGAGTATGTAAATATAAAGTATGTAAATATAAAAGGCTCATTCTAAAGTAAAGGAAACAACAATTTGTACAATTTAGATGAAACAGGTGAAAACATCTCCTGGATTATTTTATATTCAGTTTCTAACAATGGATCCTTTCACCTGAATCTTCCACACTGGAGCTTCAAGGTCAAAGTGCAGAACATGTGTTCCTAACAGTGAACTCTGATACTGAGCTGAGAGATGTTTGTAGAATGAGCACTGAGGACCGAGTCAGGCTCAACGTGACTGAAGTTTTACTGACAGATAAACAATCCAATGCTGGACAATGTGTACATGTAATGTTTCTGTGGAAGCTAACCAGGATCTGTCCTGGTGGTCCTGTGGACTGACCACATGACAGCGTGACCATGGTCCTATGGTTACAGGACTTACACAGAGTCGTCCATGCCTTTATCTTTTCACCACTAGATCTCTGTACCGCCCTGTACACTTGTTACTCAGGGTCCCTGCACCACTTTCAACTGGTCAAAAAAACTGCTTCTCAGATCATCGCCACTTCAAGAAAACACGATCATATAACTGCTCTTTTCACACATGAACTGTGGAACATGTTCAGAACAACTTGACTCAGACTTCAGGTCTGAAAACAGCGACAGTGATGTTTAGTCAATGTCCTTCATTTTCACACATGAAGTCAGTTTAATTTACAGTCAAGTTTTATCCTTTCTTCAGGTTGAAGAGCTGCAGACTGTCAGAGATCAGCTGTTCTTCTCTGGCTTCAGCTCTGAGGTCAAACCCCTCTCATCTGAAAGAACTGGGTCTGAGTGACAACGACCTGCAGGACTCAGGAGTGAAGGAGCTGTGTGGTTTTCTACAGAGTCCAACCTGTCGACTGGAGACTCTGGGGTCAGTTCACTGACTGACTTTTGTAGATCTCATATCTATAAAACAGCATTCATACACAATTTATCTCATTTAATTCTAATTTAACATAATTCCTCTTCATACATAACTTGAATCCATTCATTAATTAATTTGTGACATTTTAAATATTCAGCTGTTAAAACACATCTGAGTTTAGTTCTGGATTTCCTAAAATGATCTGCAGGACAGAGACCGGGTCCAAATAATCTATTTCTACTGAATCAGGACTCGTTTTTAGTCCAACATGTCTGATTTCATATTTATCTTCCATGTTATGAGTCTGTGTGACATGAATGTTTGTTTGTTATTTTCACACATGTTCTCGGTTTAATTTACAGTTAAGTTTTATTCTTTATCCAGGTTGTATCACTGCAGCCTGTCAGAGATCAGCTGTTCTTCTCTGGCTTCAGCTCTGAGGTCAAACCCCTCTCATCTGAGAGAACTGGATCTGAGGTACAACAACCTGCAGGACTCAGGAGTGAAAGAGCTGCTTGATCTAAAGCAGAGTTCAGGCTGTCGACTGGAGACTGTGAGGTCAGTAGATGGTTGGAGTCAGTCCACGCTGCTTTCATCAGTATTTTACTAAACACAGTCAGTATCACAGTACAGATTCAGGGGTTCAGGGTAAATCACCATGGTAACTGGTAATGATGAACGGCTAACTAGCGCCGGAGCAGGTTAAGTTGGAGATCAACCCATATAAAAGCTCCGCCCACTGACCACAGTGACTTTACACTGTTGTGTGGTGCACACTCTCCTTAAAGGGAAGGATAAGGGAAGTTTAAATCAACGTCTGGTTGGTTCAGTTGATCTCTAACTCACCCAGTACATCTCAATCTCTCCAGACTCATCCTGTCACCAAAACACCAAATGCACTCAGTCAGCTTCCTGAAGATAGGTCCATGTGTTTTTATTGAGTAGTGATGTCAGAAGTTTCCACCACAGTGTCCTCAGAGTCAGTGAGACAGTGTGTGTCCTCAGAGTCAGTGTTTGTCCTCAGAGTCAATTTGTTCTCCTCTGATTTTTATTGTTGAACAGTTTGATCCTCGTTGTGAAATATGAGGCTCTGCTGCCAGTCAAACTGTCCATGTCTGTGATTGGTCATCCGCAGTAAACCCCGCCCCTTTTATGTGCACGGGCTCAGATCTTGTTGAGGAAAACCTGAGTTAACTTAACGAGTTGATAACCAGCGTCATGTGACCACTTAGCCTGACTGTGTTTGTCAGGTTAAGTTGAGCTGGATCTCAGAAAGATCTCCTGGACATGTTGAAGTGGCTTCGTAGTTCAGGCCTCAGTGTTTCCTCAGTGAAGCTGTGAGAGGAGAATGAGGACAGACGTCAGGATTGGACAGACACACAGAGAGAGAACAGTGGGCCAATCGGACGAGCCAGAAGCTGCTTGTGATCATTTGATTGAGTTGATGTGAAGACGACAGTTGTTGTTGTTGTTTTCATGTGAACAGGAAATGAAGCTGGACCACAGCTGACAGCCTCACACAGCCAGTTTGTTCTCTCACTTCGTCAGTGAAGAACTGATCGGTTAGATCTTTATCACAGCTCTGAGATCAGTGTGACTGAAGCCTCTCATCATCACCATGGTAACCATGAGCTCTTTATACAGGCCAGAACCTCTGCTGAGGTCCATCTGTCTCATCTGGTCACAGTTTGTCAGAAGCAGATGTTCATCAACACACAGTGAAACATGTCTTCACCTGTAACGGCAGTAAATCCACCTCTCAGGTGTCCACTCTGCACTTTGACATGCAGAGGAAACACACTTAGCTCTTAGCGTGTTCATTCCAACACGTGAACATGAAGCAGAGAGGAAGCTGCTCCACCTCTGAACAGGACTGAAGTCCCTGCTGCTCTTTCTACTGGATGTGCTGCATCACTGACTCACAGCTGATGAAGTGAGTCTCTGGAAACACTGATGTCTTCTTCTCTCAACAGATGGAGGGAGTGATCTTTGTCCAGAGGCTGAAGCAGCAGCAGCTTGTGTGTAGAGCGGCTCTGACTGGGCCTTGTTGCTGGGAGGCAGAGAGGAGACGGAGCTCCAGAGGAATCAGAGGAGGTGCACGGCTCTGAGATCAGCTGTCACACAGTGTCCAGTCCACCATCCTCCCTGTGTGTTCCTGTGGATGTGACACAGCTTCATCAGTGGAGCTGCTGCTGTTCTGTCCTTTGACTCAGTGTCTGCAGACACACTCACGCTTCTATTCACATGAAGAATCAGTTTATTGAAATGACATAACACCAGGCAGAATATATAAACACTGTATAAACACTCACATATAGTGTTTTTAAGTTAGCCTTTATTATTTTCACCTTTCTCAGTATGTCTCCATGTGTGTAGAACCACATTCTGTGTATCTGATTGTTTATGAACTTAAAGTTCCTGGATTCACATCACAAATTGATTTAGTTCGACACAAAGTTAAACACATTTAAATCACTTTGAGTTCAAAATCAGAGTTTTGTCTTTGACACAAAAGATCAAAACTCTGGACTTAAAAATGGGACGTTTTCATTTCTGCATCAGGTGCAGTGCAGTGGTTGCTATTCTTCTTTTTGACCCACAGGTGGCACTGTTGTATAACAGCAGAACATCCCAGTCAAAGCCTTTATATTTAGTCTATGAGTCAAACACATGGATCATTTCTTCTGGGACGAACCAGATGTAACAAAAAGTAAAAGAAAAGTTCTGTTGTTTCTACTTGTCTCTACTTTAATGCACAATAAACATCCTTCCACCGACTTTGCTGGAAATCATTACTCTTGTTTTTCTTTAATCTTGCAAACAAACCAACAAACAGGTGAAAACATCTCCTCCTTGGTGCAGGTAAAAGAACAATTTACACTATTTGACACAGTGGAAACAACCAGAAGAAACTGAACTGAACTGTTTTTGAGTCTCAGAGGAAACTGTTCAATAAATATGTTTACGATATTTAATAGAAAACTGACCCAAATTGTTGCTAAAATATTTTCGAAAGCAATGACGCAAATCTATGTTTGTATGTTCTTGACCACCAACTCAGACCAACCACAAGGGGGAGACTGTAGCAGGCGTCTGGGAACAGCAGCATGCTGGGAAAGAACTGATGATGTGAGGTTCACAGCAGAGACAAGTGACAGCAGTGAAGTGATTTCATAATTTTGATGTGTGATTTTTCAGTTTGGGGAGAGAACAGGGAACAATAGAAGATACGGTGGCCGAGAGACGCACACACACTGCAAATTAAGAAAACAGATGCAACAGAAGAAAGTGAAACATCTGGAATGAGTTTTCTTTGTTATCGTATATTCATCTTTACTTTCAGTTTGTAGCTGGGTCTTAACCCAACCTTTTCTCACCACAGGCCACATTTACAACAGCACACTGATAACACCATCATGTTAAAGACAACATTAAAATACACAGAAGACTATAAACACAAAGTGTTGAATAACATAAATATCAAAGATCATTTAAAAGCCAAATCTACCGTTATGTTCCAATAGTTTTCTATTAAAGACTGAAAACGTCCTTATATATATTGGAAAGTTTTATGAAAGTGTGATAGAAGAAGTTTGTGTAAAACTGGAGCTTGATGTCCCTTCAAACATCTTTATGTACTTATTTCCACTCAGCAGCAACTTCATCTCCTGCACATCACAGGAAGCATCACGACTGTTTCACACCAGCACAACGTGGTTTTTGGAGGAAACTTAATTTTATTTTTCTTTAACATATCAGAGCTTAACACGTTGGATTTAACTCAGACCAGGGAGGGATTTTGTGTTTATTTATTATTATTATAGGTCATATATTCTTAAATGCTTATTTTTGAAGTGACTCATTTGTTTTAAGTCTTCCTCTCTGTTACTCGTGTTGTTGTAAATATTTGAAGATTCACTGTGCACACATGTAAGAATGTCTTTAGTTGCCCACAGTCGGAGTTTTGCAAATGAAAGTGAACCACTGAGGTCACAAGTTAATGTTTATGTTAATATTTTCTCACCTTTTTCAGTCATAAGATCAATACATGTTAAAGTTGCTGCTTTGAATCAGTGTTTCCTTCACTTTAGTTTCACTCTGCTGCTGCTGCTGTGTCACCGATCACTCCACTGCTCCTCTGCTCTCTGTCACTCCCTCATCTCAACCTGGTGTTTTTATGTTTTTATTCTTTAATCTTCTCAACAAATTCCATGAAAATTCCAAAGACTTCCAACTGAGTCTGACTTCCCACTGTCTGTGGCACTCGGCTCCAAGGTCACAGGTTCCCACTGAAGACACACAAGTTTAGAAAAGCCTTGTGAATGTGTAGTGTAACTTTTATAAAGCTTCAGGAACAGGAGGTTTTTAGTTGTTGTCTTTTCATGGGATTTGCTGCTGATGATGATGAAATACAAGATAATCTTTAAACTGAACGACCACTTTGCTGCAATGAGTTATTTATGTGAGTTTTTCACTCCTTCCCGTGTTGGCGACTGATTATTCTACTTTACTGAACCACTTAGTTTTTTTGTTTTATGTGATTGACACAAAGTTTCCCCCACAAACCACAACTGCTGAGGCTGAACACTGAATGAGCAGGAGATGAGTTGACGTGACGACATCACAGTTTTTAAGTTGGTGACTGAGGAGAATCGGATCAAACTTTGTTCCTGTTAATAAAAACCTGTTAATTTGACTTATGGAGGTTTACTGCTGCTCCTGAACTGAACCTGCAGTGACGACCTGTGTCCACATGGGGAACCTTGAACACTGCCCACAAAACACACGCACGCACACACGCACACATAGTTATGTGTTTTCCACTATGGTTTTCCAGTAAATGCAGAGAGAGATTCTCCCATCAGCCCGGAAAGGCAGGAAAAGAGAGAGTAGATAGAGAGAGCGCCAGAGCAGACGGAGCAAACGTGAAGTCAGAGGCTGGTAAGTGTTTGAACAACATTAATATTATTTTACTGTGATCGGACGAAAGGGAAACAATGTAGGAGGGTTGACTTTGTTATATTTGAAGAAACACTGAATTTACGTATAGCTGGCTTCATTGGTAAATAGCCCAATCTATGTTATTGTTAATATTGTTGAAGTGTTGATTTATTAGACTCGCATGAAGATGTATTTCCCTGCGATTGGTCTGATCTGTCAATATTTCTGAGTTCGTTAAACTGTGGGAAACTCCCAAACTGCCCAACTCCATCAGATATAGCCTGAGCTACAACCTGTGTTTGCGAGAGGTCTGACGTTTAGAGAGAGAAGGGGAAGTGTCCCAGAGAGAGAGAGAAGCCACGTATGTATCCTAAATACTCCGCCGGAAGTGTAGAGAGCAAGAATTGAGCATAGAAAATCCGTGTGAGCGAACAAGGTTAACCTGGTCTGCAATAACTGAGGCGCTGAACGCTGTGGACATGTCTCTCAGATGCATGGCGACGTGGACACGGACTCCGCTGAATAGTTATAACACCGCTGCTTCAGGACAGACTCACATGAACTGTCCGGTCGTCCTGTGTCTCTGTCGGAGCTTCCTCCTCCTCTGACCTGCGCTCACTTTACACTTCAACAGTAAACACTGATCACAAGTTATTAGGACACGTACAGGACTGACGTTTACTTTGTGTTTGTTTGCAACACGAGACGTAACGTGAGGCGCACGGTCAGGACATCAGGGTTAAAGTGACCGGGAAGATCCAGAGTCATGATCCGACATCATCGATTAATACCTGAACACATGTGATCATCAGTTCGTGTGAAGAGGGACAGAGACGAACACGCACTGAGGCTACCTGCAGACAGAAGAGTTCCTCCCGCAGATTACGACTTAACGCGGTGTTTCAACTTCATTGTTGCAGAAGAAGCGACGCCCCGTTTATCCAGAAACATTCATATGAATTCAGCAGGTTTTTTATAGAGATGATGAGCATGAAAGGGCGTCAATTTTATAGTTTTTTATTACATTTGGTAAATTCATCAGAAAATGTAATTATTGCTGTCTATCTACTATTTTTATTTAAAGGGGACATAGCATGCAAATTCCACTTTGTTAGTGCTTCTACAGGTTAATGTGGGTATCTGGCATGTCTACCAACCCAAAAACTCTGGGGAAAAAACACTCGCGCGTTTTGTTATAGTTCCTCTAAGTCAGAAACGTCATGCTTGAGCGACTCGATTGAGCTTCCTGGGTTTTGTGTCGTAACAAGGTACTGGAAGTCGTAACAAGGTACTGGAAGTCTCCCTACATCTTCCACACTGCCAGCTGTGTGGAAGACTTCCGCAGTGTTCAGCACTACTGTACGCCGGGGTACAGTAGTTACGCCGGGTTACAGTAGTTACGCCGGGGTACACCGGACGCGGAAGCGCCGCTGCGAGGCAGCGCCGTTCTCAAGCCGAGCAGCCGCCTGGCTGTTCACACGGGACGAGCATTTCTCCGCTGGTCAGCCCCATAGACTGTATATATAAGGTCAGCACGCGATTCTGCTTTCTCCGCTTGTTGTTGTACCCGTTGAATGTCGGGGTTCGGGGGTAAATGATGGTCTTCATAGCCCCCCCCCCTCTCTTTCTCTCTCTGTCTGTCTGCTTGTGTGCTGGTAGTGGATGGGCAGAGGGGGACATTTAATTATGCGATTGGGAAAATTAAAACTCCAGGACAACAGAAGGGGAATACAAAGTATGGGATGCATATTTGATAATTTATATCATATAAAATATGTAATTTATATCGTTTAAAATCATGGGGGGAGAGGGGGGAGGGGGGAGCTGGCCCATTAGCATTTAAAGGAACAGGCACTCAAAACAGGTCACTCTGTGGAGGGCTGTTTTAGACAGGGTAAAAAGGCTGTTTGAAATGATCCTTGTGGTATTTTGACCAAAGTATGTTACAGACATTTCATTAAGACCCCAAGGAACCATATCAACTTGTGGTAAAATGGGCATGCTATGTCCCCTTTAAATAAATGGAGTATTAATATACTATGCATTTAGTCAAAGGGGTATGTTTACATTTTCTAGGGCAGCCGGGCCTTCATCATTTGTGCGTACACATGGTCTGAGGAAGTTCTAAATTGTTCTCAGAGTACGAACAAATTTAGGTACAAACATATTGATGAATCCCAGATTTGTGCGTCACTGTTATTAAATGAGGCCCATTGTGTGTGTGTGTGTGTGTGTGTGTGTGTGTGTGTGTGTGTGTGTGTGTGTGTGTGTGTGTGTGTGTGTGTGTGTGTGTGTGTGTGTGTGTGTGTTTCAGCTCACAGTCAGTGTCAGTGTTTTTCCTCTCAGACTGAAGATGAGTGGTTATGAGGAGGAAGAGGAGGACAGAGCAGAGTCTCCGGTGTTCAGCTGTGTGTCTCTGAAGAGTGACCGGTCCATGGGACCTCCTCTAACCTTCAGTAATGAACCTGGACCCTCACAAACAAAGTAAGAGACCTGCTACAAACATGTGAACCTCCAAACTGAATCCTCAGAGAATGAACCAGTGAATGATGTGTTCTGAATAAAAACATGTTTGTGTTTGCAGAGGTCAGGACCACAGACTGAGAGCAGAGTCTCCAGGGTCCAGCTGTGTGTCTCTGAAGAGTGACCAGTCCAAAGGAGAGCCTCCAAACTTCAGTACTGAACCTGGACCCTCACACACAGAGTAAGAGACTGTTTCTACTGTGAACTGCTCTGAAGAGGATTTAGTTTCCTCTAGTGTGGCCCCTGCATTAGGACACAGCTTCATTGAAGTTGGTGACTAATCTCTCAGAATCACTCAAAGAGCTCAGACCTCCACCAAGAACCAACACGCTCCTTATGAAACCACTTTGGAATTCACTAGAGACTCATTTTTATTTGGATCTGCACCAAATTCCACACACTGGTAAACATCAGTCCTCTGAACATGTCTGTGGAAGTAGAAAGAAACCCTCCCCTTATGGGTTTGCGATCAGTAATTAATATCTTAATTGTGGTTTAAACGACGTGTGAGCTCACGTTATTGAGTATTATCGATTGTGATCCATGCGCCACGCATTCATACTCTGATGTCAATATATTTGGCCGCTTTAGATGATAAATGAAAGACAATAAAATCATTGACGGGTTTTTCCGCATACTCACAAACAAACATGTTTTTTTTTTGTAAAAGTATGGAGCTGGAGGAGGTGGAGGGGAGCGCTCCGTTCGGTTTGACGGAATGATAGACACACAGAGGAGCAGTAAATGAACTGCCCCGGACTTGGTGGCGCTGTGACCGGGCTGTGCGCCTTCTCCCGCCTGAGGAGCTGTCTGTGGTCTCTGTGTCCGGGTCCATAGCCAGGGACTGTTTATGTTTATTTATCGCAAGTCATATCTTCATCGCGATATTAAACAACGTTATCGATATCGCATGTTTTCCTAATATGGCACACCCCTACTCCCCTCTCCCTGATCTGGTTCACAGACCACATCCTTCCTCCAAATTGACTATCTGTATCTGTAGTTTTTTATGATCCGACTAACGAACCAACCAACACACAAACATACTGGGTGAAAACAAAACCTCCTTGACAGAAGTAATGACAACCTGTGACTGTGACATTTGAGTTACCAGGAAATGTCTTCACAGAGAGAGGAAGAGGAGTCATGTTTCTGAGGAGGAGCAGTCGTCCTGCTGTGCTTCGTGTCAGGACGTCCTGAAGGATCCAGTCTCCACCAGCTGTGGACACTGGTTTTGCAGACAGTGCATCACCTCATACTGGGACCAGTCTGGTTCTTCAGGAGACTCCTCCTGTCCCCAGTGTGGACAAAGATCCTGAATAGGAGCTGGAGTTCAGACAGCCGGTCAGAGCAGCACTGTACATGTGTCTGCTGATGTCTTCACTTCTGACATCAGCACATGTTGTTTTATTTTGTTCCTTCATACAGCATCAACATTTAACATCGTTATAAAAGCACAAAGTTAAAAAGCTTTTATTTTCTGTAGTTTTTCTGTATCTGATGAAAACAATCAGCAGATTCTCAGATTCTCTGTCTCTGACATTGTTTCTTGTCTTTCAGCAGATCGTGGTCTGCAGGAGGTTTTAGATGAACATAAGCTCAGTCTGAGGAGGAGATGTGAACATGTGACTGAAGGAACTGATGAAACAGGAAGTAGAACCCTCCTCAACAGGATCTACACTGAGCTCTACATCACAGAGGGACAGAGTGAAGAGGTTAATACTCAACATGAGGTGTGGCAGCTTAAGACGGCTTCCAAGATGAAGAGCCTCCACGACACTCCCATCAAGTGCCACGAGATCTTTAAAGCCTTAACTGACCAGCAGAGCAGCATCAGAGTCGTCCTGACCAACGGCGTCGCTGGCATTGGAAAAACCTTCTCGGTTCAGAAGTTCACTCTGGACTGGGCAGAGGGTTTAGAAAACCAAGATGTGCATCTGCTGACTGTGCTTTCGTTCAGGGAGCTGAACCTGGTGAAAGACCAGCAGCACAGTCTTCTCACGCTGCTCCGTGTTTTCCATCCAACGTTACAGAAGCTCACGGCAGAGACGCTCGCTGTCTGTAAACCTTTGTTCATCTTGGACGGCCTGGATGAAAGCAGACTTTCTCTGGACTTCAACCACAGGAAGGTTGTGTCAGTCACACAGAGGTCATCAGTCAACGTGCTGCTGACAAACCTCATCCAGGGGAATCTGCTTCCCTCGGCATTCGTCTGGATAACCTCCAGACCTGCGGCGGCCAATCAGATCCCTCCTACATGTGTTGACAGGGTCACAGAAGTACGAGGCTTCACTGACGCCCAGAAGGAGGAGTACTTCAGGAGGAGATTCAGTGATGAAGAGCTGTGCAGCAGAATCATCTCACACATCAAGACGTCCAGGAGCCTCCACATCATGTGTCAAATCCCAGTCTTCTGCTGGATCAGTGCTACAGTTCTGGAGCACATGTTGACCACAGACCAGAGAGGAGAGCTGCCCAAGACCCTGACTGACCTGTACTCACACTTCCTGCTGGTTCAGACAAAGAGGAAGAACAACAAGTACGGTGAGGGACATGAGACGACTCCACAGCAGCTGATGGAGGCTGACAGGGACGTTCTCCTGAAGCTGGGGAGGCTGGCGTTTAAACATCTGAGGAAAGGAAACATCATGTTCTACCAAGAAGACCTGGAGCGGTGTGGTCTTAATGTCACAGAGGCCTCGGTGTACTCAGGAGTTTGTACTGAGATCTTCAGAAGAGAGTGTGTGATCTTCCAGAAATCAGTCTACTGCTTTGTTCATCTGAGCGTTCAGGAGTTTCTGGCTGCAGTCTACATGTTCCACTGTTACACCAAGAGGAAGACAGAAGAACTCAACAACTTCTTGGGAATATATTGGGACAGAAGGGGTACCTCCTCCCTGGATGACCTCCTGAAGAGAACCATGGAGAAATCCCTCACCAGTACAAATGGTCATCTGGACCTGTTTGTTCGCTTCCTTCACGGCCTCAGTCTGGAGTCCAACCAAAGAGTCTTAGGAGGCCTGCTGGGTCAGACAGAGAACAATCCAGAGATCATCAAGAGAATCATCAACAACCTGAAGGAGATGGAGAGTGATGACATTTCTCCTGACAGAAGCATCAACATCTTCCACTGTCTGACTGAGACGAACGACCACTCAGTTCATCAGCAGATGCAACAGTTCCTGACGTCAGAGAACAAATCAAAGGAGAAACTCTCTGAGATCCACTGCTCAGCTCTGGCCTACGTGCTGCAGATGTCAGAGGAGGTTCTGGATGAGTTGGACCTGGAGAAGTTCAACACATCAGACCAGGGTCGACTGAGACTGATCCCAGCTGTGAGGAACTGCAGGAAGGCTGTGTGAGTCCAGACATGATCAATAACATGTTCAATCAGTGTAGATGAGTCGTTCTTCAAATACACACAGTGTTAAATGATTCTCATTGTTTTGGGCAGCATGGTGTTGCAGTGGTCAACACTGTTAGTGCAGCTTTTCTGTGAGGAGGATGTTCTCCTTGTGTCATATATATGTATGTGTATATATTTACATATGTATACATTCTCATTGTTCTCATGTACATGGAACAACTAGATCAGATGTGGAGAGTGAAATCCAATGTGATCACCATGTTGGGTACAAGGGAGATTATTGTATATACTTTATATATGTATATACTGTATATATATAAAAGTATGTATGTATATACAATACCAGTCAAAAGTTTGGACACACCTTCTCATTCAATGGTTTTTCTTTATTTTTCTTTCTTTCTACATTGCAGATTCATATTGAAGACATCAAAACTATAAAGGAACACATATGGAATTATGTGGTAAACAAAAAAGTGTTAAACAAACCAGAATATGTTTTATATTTTAGATTCTTCAAAGTAGCCACCTTTTGCTTTGATGACAGCTTTGCACACTCTTGGCATTCTTTCAATCAGCTTCATGAGGTAGTCACCTGGAATGGTTTTCAATTAACAGGTTTGCCTTGTCAAGAGTTAATTTGTGGAATTTCTTGCCTTCTTAATGTGTTTGAGACCATCAGTTGTGTTGTGCAGAGGCAGGGTTGGTGCAGAGTTCTATACAGTGAATAGGCCTATTCGACTACAGTTCTAATCCATATTATGGCAAGAACCACTCAACTAAGTAAAGAGAAACAACAGTCCATCATTACTTTAATACAGGAAGGTCAGTAAATCCGGAATGTATCCTCAAGTTCAGTCGTGAAATCCATCAAACGCTATGATGAAACTGGCTCTCATGAGGATCGCCCCAGGACAGGAAGACCAAGAGTTACCTCTGCTGCCGAGGATAAGTTCATTAGAGTTACCAGCCTCAGAAACCACAAATTAACAGCACCTCAGATTAGAGGCAACATAAATGCTTCGCAGAGTTCAAGTAGCAGACACATCTCAACATCAACTGTTCAGAGGAGACTGCGTGAATCAGGCCTTCATGGTCGAATTCCCGCAAAGAAGCCACAACTGAGGAAGAACAACAAGAAGAAGAGACTTACTTGGGCCAAGAAACACAAGGAATGGACATTAAACCAGTGGAAATCTGTATTTTGGTCTGATGAGTCCAAGTTTAGATTTTTGGTTCCAACCGCCATGTCTTTGTAAGATGCAGAAAAGGTGAGCAGATGGTCTCTGCATGTGTGGTTCCCACCGTGAAGCATGGAGGAGGAGGTGTGATGGTGTGGGGGTTCTGTGCTGGTGATACTGTTGGTGATTTATTCAAAATTCAAGGCATACTTAACCAGCATGGCTACCACAGCATTCTGATAGCGACATGCCATCCCATCTGGTTTGCGCTTAGTGGGACCAGCATTTGTATTTCAACAGGACAATGACCCCAAACACACCTCCAGGCTATGTAAGGGACTCTTGACCAAGAAGGAGAGTGATGGAGTGCTGCATCAGACGACCTGGCCTCCACAATAACCCGACCTAAACCCAATTGAGATGCTCTGGGATGAGTTGGACCGCAGAGTGAAGGCAAAGCAGCCAACAAGTGCTCAGCACCTCTGGGAACACTTCAAGACTGTTGGAAAACCATTCCAGGTGACTACCTCATGAAGCTGATTGAAAGAATGCCAAGAGTGTGCAAAGCTGTCATCGAAGCAAAAGGTGGCTACTTTGAAGAATCTAAAATATAAAACATATTCTGGTTTGTTGAGCATTTTTTTTGTTTACCACATAATTCCATATGTGTTCCTTCATAGTTTGGATGTCTTCACTATTAATTTGCAATGTAGAAAGAAATAAAAATAAAGAAAAACCATTGAATGAGAAGGTGTGTCCAAACTTTTGACTGGTACTGTATATATATATATATATATATATATATGTGGAGAGGTTATGACCTTGACCTTGACCACCCGAATCTAATGAGTTCATCTGTTAGTCTACATTTTTCTTTAATTACAGAATCATTGGTTTGGAACTCTCAGAGACTCACTGTGAAGTCGTGGCCTCAGCTCTGAAGTCAGACCCCTCACATCTGAGGGAACTGGATCTGAGGGGAAACAAGCTGCAGGATTCAGCAGTGAAGCTGCTGTGTTCTGGACTGGAGAGTCCAAACTGTCGACTGGAGACTCTGAGGTTCTTAAATCCTTGAATGTTCACTGTTACAATTGTTTTTCTTATTTTGTCATATTTATTTAAATTTACTTGAATTGTCTCAGTTCTGCTCTGCTCACTGTCCCTCAGTCATCTGTCACTCACCTAGCCTGTCAGTCACGTCCACCTCATCAGCCCAACTCCATTCACCTGCACTCACCTGCTCCTGATCACTAAGAAAGTGTCAGTAAATAAGATGTGGACTGAGGCCGAGCACTCGTCCTCCTCAGGTTTTCAAAATAAGACACATTCTTATTGAAACACGTTGGACAGTTGATAAGTATAGAAACAAACAGGAAGTGACTGTCAGGAGCCATCCCTACTTTAAACAGTGTTTAATTACACAAACCTGCTCAGTGACCAAACACACAGAGAAGGTGATAAATGAAACAATGGTCCAACATGTCTGATCTGATATTTATCTTCAGGTCACAGACTGGACTGAGGTCAGCAGCATGTTGAGAGTCTGTGTTGACATGATGACGATCCACAACAACAGGAGGACACATTCAAATATTCATATTTCTTTATCCAGGTTGTGGGGCTGCAGTCTGTCAGAGATCAGCTGTTCTTCTCTGGCTTCAGCTCTGAGGTCAAACCCTTCTCATCTGAGAGAACTGAATCTGAGTCTAAACAGGCTGCAGGACTCAGGAGTGAAGGAGCTGTGTGGTTTTCTACAGAGTCCAACCTGTCGACTGGAGACTCTGAGGTCAGTTCACTGACTGACTTTTGTAGATCTCATATCTATAATACAGCATTCATACACAATTTATCTCATTTAATTCTAATTTAACATAATTCCTCTTCATACATAACTTGAATCCATTCATTAATTAATTTGTGACATTTTAAATATTCAGCTGTTAAAACACATCTGAGTTTAGTTCTGGATTTCCTAAACTGATCTGCAGGACAGAGACCGGGTCCAAATAATCTATTTTTACTGAATCAGGACTGGTTTTTAGTCCAACATGTCTGATTTCATATTCATCTTCCATGTTATGAGTCTGTGTGACGTGAATATTTGTTTGTTATTTTCACACATGAACTCAGTTTGATTTACAGTTAAGTTGTAACTGTTATTCAGGTTGGAGGACTGCAAACTGTCAGAGATCAGCTGTTCTTCTCTGGCTTCAGCTCTGAGGTCAAAGACCTCTCATCTGAGAGAACTGGATCTGAGTAACAACAACCTGCAGGACTCAGGAGTGAAGGAGCTGCTTGATCTAAAGCAGAATCCAACCTGTCGACTGGAGACTGTGAGGTCAGTAGATGGTTGGAGTCAGTCCACGCTGCTTTCATCAGTATTTTACTAAACACAGTCAGTATCATAGTACAGATCCAGGGTCGGTGCTAAGAAGCAGGATTTGTGGTTATCAGGTTAACTTCAGGTTTAGTTTTTTCAATCCTACGAAGCTCGTTCACTTCTTATCAGGGTAAATCACCATGGTAACTGGTAAGGATAAACGGCTAACTAGCGCTGGAGCAGGTTAAGTTGGAGATCAACCCGTATAAAAGCTCCGCCCACTGACCACAGTGACTCTACACTGTTGTGTGGTGCACACTCTCCTTAAAGGGAAGGATAAGGGAAGTTTAAATCAACGTCTGGTTGGTTCAGTTGATCTCTAACTCACCCAGAACATCTCAATCTCTCCAGACTCATCCTGTCACCAAAACACCAAATGCACTCAGTCAGCTTCCTGAAAATAGGTCCATGTGTTTTTATTGAGTAGTGATGTCAGAGGTTTCCACCACAGTGTGTGTCCTCAGAGTCAGTGAGACAGTGTGTGTCCTCAGAGACAGTGAGACAGTGTGTGTCCTCAGAGTCAGTGAGACAGTGTGTGTCCTCAGAGTCAGTGAGACAGTGTGTGTCCTCAGAGTCAGTGAGACAGTGTGTGTCCTCAGAGTCAGTTTGTTCTCCTCTGATTTTGATTATAGAACAGTTTGATCCTCGTTATGAAATATGAGGCTCTGCTGTCAGTCAAACCGTCCATGTCTGTGATTGGTCATACACAGTAAACCCCGCCCCTTTTATGTGCACGGGCTCAGATCTTGTTGAGGAAAACCTGAGTTAACTTAACGAGTTGATAACCAGCGTCATGTGACTACTTAGCCTGACTGTGTTTGTCAGGTTAAGTTGAGCTGGATCTCAGAAAGATCTCCTGGACATGTTGAAGTGGCTTCGTAGTTCAGGACTCAGTGTTTCCTCAGTGAAGCTGTGAGAGGACAATGAGGACAGACGTCAGGATTGGACAGAAACACAGAGAGAGAACAGTCGGCCAATCAGACGAGCCCCAAGCTGCTTGTGATCATTTGATTGAGTTGATGTGAAGACGACAGTTGTTGTTGTTTTCATGTGAACAGGAAATGAAGCTGGACCACAGCTGACAGCCTCACCCTGCAGCTCTTTCTACTGGATGTGCTGCATCTGTAAACACTGATGTCTTCTTCTCTCAACAGATGGAGGCTGGATCATTGTCCAGAGGCTGAAGCAGCAGCAGCTTGTGTGTAGAGCGGCTCTGACCGGGCCTTGTTGCTGGGAGGCAGAGAGGAGACGGAGCTCCAGAGGAATCAGAGGAGGTGCACGGCTCTGAGATCAGCTGTCACACAGTGTCCAGTCCACCATCCTCCCTGTGTGTTCCTGTGGATGTGACACAGCTTCATCAGTGGAGCTGCTGCTGCTCTGTCCTTTGACTCAGTGTCTGCAGACACACTCATGCTTTATTCACATGAAGAATCAGTTTATTGAAATGACATAACACCAGGCAGAATATATAAACACTGTATAAACACTCACATATAGTGTTTTTAAGTTTGCCTTTATTATTCTCACCTTTCTCAGTATATCTCCATGTGTGTATAACCACATTCTGTGTATCTGATTGTTTATGAGCTTAAAGTTCCTGGATTCACGTCACAAATTGATTTAGTCCGACACAAAGTTAAACACATTTAAATAATTTTGAGTTTAAAATCAGAGTTTTGTCTTTGACACAAAAGATCAAAACTCTGGACTTAAAAATGGGACTTTTTCATTTCTGCATCAGGTGCAGTGCAGTGGTTGCTATTCTACTTTTTGACCCACAGGTGGCACTGTTGTATAACAGCAGAACATCCCTGTCAAAGCCTTTATATTCAGTCTTTGAGTCAAACACATGGATCATTTCCTCTGGGACGAACCAGATGTAACAAAAAGTAAAAGAAAAGTCCTGTTGTTTCTACTTGTCTCTGCTTTAATGCACAATAAACATCCTTCCACCGACTTTGCTGGAAATCATTACTCTTGTTTTTCTTTAATCTTGCAAACAAACCAACAAACAGGTGAAAACATTTCCTCCTTGGTGCAGGTAAAAGAACAATTTACACTATTTGACACAGTGGAAACAACTGAACTGTCATATTTACAGTATGAATAAGAGTCGATAAAGAGCAGAGCATTTTTAAGTCTCAGAGGAAAACTGTTCAATTAATATTTTCCGATATTTATTAGAAAACTGACCCAAGAACGTTTCATACAAACGTAGATGAAGATTCTTCGTCTGTCCAGTTTGTAAATTGTTGCTAAAATATTTTCGAAAGCAATGACGCAAATCTGTGTTTGTATGTTCTCGACCACCAACTCAGAACAACCACAAGGGGGAGACTGTAGCAGGCGTCTGGGAACAGCAGCATGCTGGGGAAGAACTGATGATGTGAGGTTCACAGCAGAGACAAGTGACAGCAGTGAAGTGATTTCATCATTTTGATGTGTGATTTTGGAGTTTGGGGAGAGAACAGGGAACAATAGAAGGTACGGTGGCCGAGAGACGGAAACACACTGCAAAATAAGAAAACAGATCCAACATCTTGATCAATATCACGACACATGCGCTGCAAAAAGTCACATATTTGCATATGTGTGTTTCTGTATCTGCATGTGTTGTGACTTTAATATATCGATTTAATATTGATAAACTGTATTATCTGATCCAGGATCATGTCAGAAGGCTTTAAAAAAACGTATGCAACAATATTCATGAACAATTAAGGAACCATTTTCAAAAATATATTCTATGATGTGTGGCTTTGCTTAAAGCCTTAGAGCTAACAGCAGACAAGGAATGACAAGGTTTCTGTGTTTGCACGTGGTGAGACTTCTTTGCAGCGCACGTGTCATCAAATCGATGCTGTTGTTTTTTCTTAACTTGCTCTTGTCTTTTTGCGTGTGTTCTCTTAATTCGCGGCGCGTTGGGCTCTCTCGGCCACCGTAGATTTGCCTGTGAGTCCTAATCCAGGGCAGATCCCTTCCCTCCTGTCACCGAGACCCTAAATAACATCGAGTCTGTGAACTTGTTAAACTTCACGTGTCAAACTGGAAACTCTCAGCATCTGGACGGTGTCTAACTTTTACTCTCGCGGCTCCAGCTCCTGGTTTACAGTCCGGTGACTGGCGTCGTCGCAGGAGAATCATGTTCGTTACTGGACCCGAGTAACGTGAGTTTCGTTATGCTTGTGTCCACGTGACCGCTGCATTTTAACCTTCTTCAGTCGAGCAGCAGATTTGCGCTTAAAGTGTGAACAACGTTATTTACACCGCTGCTGTAGCTCGCTAACGTTATCCAGCTATCGGCTGTTCTTTTGCGTAGTGACTGCTAACCACTTAGCTTAATGCTACTGTATGTTTTGTCAGACGTGTGTTCAGTGTCAGCCGATGCGTGCGTCCTGTAGTGTTTGTTATCTTCTGAGCAAGTTAACATGATACTTTATGATATATGTCGCTCAGATTTGGTCAAACGCGTTAAATTGACTTGATTTTTAAATGGAGTTTGGTTTGTGATCAGGGAGGACAGCTGTTACATTCACTTTCACTTCCGCACTGAGATCACAGGGATGATCTGTGTCCTTTGATGACTCTGTTACAAAGGGAGTTGAAGATCAGTGTTGTCTCCAGGAAGTCACATGATCACACTCCAAATCAATACAATTTATATTTGTCAGATTCTTACTCTGAATACATCCAATAATTTAGGTATTAAAATGTTTTATTCCCTAACCCTCATATTTACATATTCCCAAAATTGTACCAACACATTTTTTCTAGATTTGTCTAAAATGGAGAAAAATGTCCAGGGAGGTGTTTCCAGATGTTTTGTTTGTTAGATGAACAACTGGTTAAACCTTCGACTCCTGCTCAGGGTCCAAGATTTGTTCGATATCATTTTTATCGATGTAGTTTAATTATTTATAAATATATTAGAGATTTGCAGAAGACTTTTCTTTCTTTGTCATATAATAAACCTATAGAAAACTGCAGTCGGGCAGTATTATCCCTTCACAGGAGAACTGCTGTAGCCAACATCGATTTTAATTATCTATACATCTGATGATTCTTCTGACTTATCTGACTGATAAACTGAAATCTAAATCCAGCCTTTTGTTTTTTAGCATTTTTACTTTGTATAATTTTTATGTTATATATTATCCAATGTAACACAAAGATACAAACAAATACACATACATGCAAATTATAAAAAATAAGATAAAGAATAATAAATGAATGAAAATAATTGTCTTTTTTCATTCATGTTCTGTAGGAGAGAATGAAGCTGCAGCTCAGATGTTGATCACAGCAGTGTACTGTATATGTGTGTGTCAGTGTGTATATCACTCTTTGTGTGTTGTGTACAGGGCGGAGTGAACCAGCAACACACACACACACACACACACTCGGTGGAGAGGCAATGTGGTGGTTCCAGCAGGGTCTGTGTTTCCTGCCCACCGCTCTGGTCGTCTGGACGTCGGCGTCCTTCGTCTTTGCGTATATCACATCGGTGGTGTTGAGACATGTGGATCCTCTTGTGCCGTACATCAGGTGTGAGTCTGGACACACACACGTCACCTCTGTTATATCTCTGGGTGATGAAAAGACATACAAAATATTGGTTTCCCCCTACAGGGCCTTAGAAGACATTTAGTTTGGAAAAGTTTCAGATCTTTTGTTTTGGCTTCTCTTTTTCCTCTGTTTAACTCAATGAGTCAAACGTCTTTGTCCGTTTGTTGTGTGTTGCAGCGACACGGGAACGATGGCACCAGAGAGGTGTGTGTTCGGCATCATGCTGGATGTGTCGGCCTTTTTAGGTAACAAATATATATTCCCTTGTCTTGTCCATATTATTTATCAGCACCGATCAATAAGTATATATATTTTTTAGAAATGTATTTAAACTGATGTGTTTGCAGGTATGACCACGGTCTACGTGCGTTACAAACAGGTGGAGGCTCTGACAGGTGAGGAGAAGCTCACGCTCCACAGACTGAACCGCTTCGGCATGCTGCTCGGCTGGATCAGCTCCCTCGGGATGTGCGTTGTCGCCAACTTCCAGGTGAGTGCCGCTGATCCTGGATCAGTTCACAGCTGTGCAGGGCCGGCAGTAAATGTGTAACTGTGTGTGTGTGTGTCGGAGCAGAAGACCACGCTGTTCTCCATGCACCTGTTGGGTGCGGTGCTCACCTTCGGGGTCGGGGCTCTCTACATCCTGGTTCAGACGCTGCTGTCGCTCAAGATGCAACCTCACGTCCACAGCAGGAGCATCTACCTGATCCGCCTCAGCATCGGAGTCTGGACCCTGGGCAGCATCATCTCCAGTATCCTTTAACACAGTGAGTCAGTAAGAGCACAGTTGTAGTGAACATAATCCCTGAGGAACGTTTTTGGTGAAGGTGTAGAGAGACACAATCCTCTCAGATCTTCTCTGTTTGATTACAGCTGCGATGGGAACAATGAGTTGTGATCTTTAACAGTTTGTCAGTGTTTGTATCATCAGTCATCTTGTACAGCAGTTTACCAGGAGTGGACTTACCTCACAAACTGCACTGGACTCCTGGAGAGAAGGTCAGTAGTCCTATGTGTGTCTGTGTGCTTGTGTGTGTGTTGTGTTGTTAATTTTCAATATTGTGGTGCCAATATGACCACATTAGACCAGATGCATCAAAGTCTGTAACTGCAATACAACTCCACTCAGGTGTAACTGAATTTAACTGCAATTTCAGTATCTGGGAAATGTCATTATCTTATATGTGCAATCACTTACACTGTTTATATAATGTTTATATTAGATATTTAGCATTTGTATTATTTTCATATTTCCCTGTGTTTATGCTTGTATAGATATTTTACTATCTATTTAGTGGGATTTATCATAACTTGTCTTAATTTACCTTAACTTGTCCTGTCTAATCTCTGACTTTCAGTAATTGTACTTGAGTTACACTTTTGCTTAGAGAAATGTTAACATTTAAGTTAGGATTTATATCAGAAGAAGCATTAAACCAAACATTTTAAATTTAGCTTTCACTACTTAAGATGGATACACAACATTTAAATTTATGGTTTTCATTTATTCCAGGGTTACACGACTCACATCATCAGCACCGTGTCTGAATGGTCTCTGGCTTTCTCCTTCATCAGCTTCTTCTTCACCTACATCAGAGATTTCCAGGTATTTAGTCTCATCTTCTCGCAGCTTCAGGAGACGACCTGGTGCTTTTTTTTTTTGTTAAATTCACTGCTTGTTTGTTGAATCCATCCAAAAGATTTACAAAAAACGTCAAGTTGTGTTTTATGGGGGGTTATGTTGCGGACTATTTCTCGGCTGGTAGAATTACCACGAGGGCTCCAGACAGGATCTCATTGCACAAACATATTTTTAGTTAATTTCTGTTTTAGTACAGATTAAATAAAGATTTGTGTTAAAAGATGCTGTTATCTGTATTTTTGAACATTGGATGAATAAAGCTTTACTGCTTCAAGACTTTATGCTAAGCTAGGCTAACCACGCCCAGCTTCATATTATACATATAAGAGTGGCGTCAATCTCTCGTCCAGCTGTGTGACACCAAGAGAACGAGATTGATTAAAAATCAACCTTTTCCTTTTCGATTAAAGATCTGGGTTGAGAGACTACTGACAAACATTTTCTTTTTTTTCTGTTAATGTAGAAAATAAACTTGCGAGCGGAGGTAGATTTGCAGAGCAGCCACCTGTACGACTCTCCACATGGAAGCTTCGCGGATTCACATCCCCACAAACGTGAAGCCTCCGAGTCTTCTCCGCTGCTGGCAGGAGGAACGTGACCCACAAAAGGGCGTCTGAAGAAAAACAGCTTGTTCTAATCATGTTTAACAGTTTCTTCTAGAGTTTCTAAAAGCTGTGCTGGCACTTAAAGGGTCAGTTCACCCAAACATACCCTCTCTCCTCCCTCTGCCTGTATCTATCATAGAGATACCAAGCGGTGGAATTTTGTATATTTCTTTTTGTATTTTAAATGTGAGCCAATGGTTATATAAACTGTCAGGGGGGGGAAACACTATGTATTGTTTCCAGTCCATCGTGTTCAGCTTACAGCAGCTTAATGATTTTCTAACGTCTGTGATTTTAATGCCTTGTTCTGAGGAGGGTTTTAATATTTACAGCTCTTTTATTGAAGTCGGGGACGTATCACTGACAATAACTTAACATTTTACCTGCTGGGGAATCAGAAGCTTAATTAACGTGCGTTAGTGCTAACCTGTAGAATAATTACACATTTCTATGCTAATTTAACTGTTTTTCATTAATCAATAATTTTTTTAAGTATTTGTATTCAAGTTTCACTAATATAATGCAATATTAAAACAAATATATAAAAAAAATACATGTAACGTTTGATAAGTACATTTCTGTATTTTTTTCATGCAAATGTAGCTCTGTGTAATTGACTTAGTCTTTCAGTCAAAAGCTGAACTGATTGAACTTTAAATTCGATCTGTTTAACATGGTTGTTTATCTTCAATACACCTTGAACCTGTTCCAATGTTAACGAGATCGTTTGATATTATGTAAATTCACTTAAAGACAGAAAGTGAGTTGATGGCTTTCTTTTTTTCACGGAGGTTATGTTTTCATTGCATTGTCTGTTCAGTAAAACCACATTTTCTAACACACTTCAAAAAATCTCACACAGATGGAAGCAAATACAGCGACTTTTAATTTTCTCATAAAACTATGACATTTCTATGCAAAGCGAACAATTTTAGAGATTCACCCCCTGATTTGTTCTCAGAAGTGGCGTTTGGAAACCTGAACAAAACGAGGGCGTGCGTCTCTAAAACACAGAAATTCAGATTTGACAGGCTTTTACTTTGGCAAACTGATTTTATCATAGACTCCTGTCCACACCGTGAAAAACCCTGATCATGCACAAAATATTTCTTCTGCTTCTTCATGGATTATTGTTTTCTCAGAGTCTGCTGGAGATGATCTGTTAACCTCAGTCCTGATAATCACAAGTATAATAATATTACAACACATTATTAATTATAGTTAATGGCTTCAACATATATACAATCATGACAATAAATAATTACACTGAAATTAGATAAGCAGCTTTGTCCATAAAATCTCCAAATTAAAAACATCTTAAGCAGATAAACAACATGTGGGAGGAAAATAAACTATAAAATATGTCTGGGTTTGTGATGATGTGTTGTGAGTTTGAGCTGTAAGTTGTTGTTAAAGGTTCAGTTCACCCACATAACAGAACAAAACTCCTCCAGTGATATTATTTGAGTCTGAATGTTGTAGTTTTATTTCTTATTATGAGACATTTGTCCTTTTAATGGATAATTAATAAATTGACTAATAATTAAAGCTCTAAATTTAACAACTAAAATAGGAGCTTAATTACTGATTTCTCTGTGGAAAATACTTTTGTGTGTGATCAAGTTCGGAGTGTTCTGGAAACCAGTAGAGAAGACTCAGCTGGGTGAACTGGCCCTTTTAACACGAGGAACCAGTTAAAGAACAGAAGGTGAGGTGGCACAGTAATAATAATTACAAATATAAAACTTTCATGGTTTAGAAAGTAGAAATACTAACATTTTGTTTGCAGGTCGAGTCCTGTGGAAAAACTGTTCGAGCTTCAGGGGATTCTTTTCATTGCAGCAGGACTTGGTCGAATCCAGCTCTGTTTTAAGATGTCATTAGAAATTCCTGATGCCAAAATCAATCAATTCCCAGAAAGTTCAGATTGAATGAACATGATGCTCGGACTAATTTAATTAAGTTATTAGAGGCCAGGGACAAAAAGTGAGCTGTGGGTTCTTACTGAGCTCCATGTGGTTCTAAACTTCCTGAATAAATTCAATTAGGAAATACACGATGGAAACATAACAACAGCTGCATTGACCCTCAAACTGAACATGTTTCTTGAGTCTGACATGGTGTTCGTGATATTCTCTGTTTGGGAGAAGTGGTTATTTCGTATCCGTCCAGTCGACATTGTTATTTCCAACAACCTGTTCGGGTGCAGAGCTTAACAGACAAAAAGATGACATCCACTTTCTCAATCACATTACAACGCTGTGATTGATGAGGATTTTTTAAACTGGAAACGGTTGTAAATGGACACGACAGCAGATCAGACGGATCAGTGATGTGCGTGGGGATTTAAAAGGTGATCCACTACCTTCTGAAAAAGAGAAACACCTATTATCTTGAGTTCTGCTTGAAGCTATGGCAAAAGCACATGCAGGACATCAGAGCTGCTAATGCAGAGAGTTCACTAACGTGTTGTTCACATGGATGAAACGTCCGACCTCCACTCTTTAAACAAGTAGGAAATGCAGTTTTTCCTAAATGAAGTCATGTGTGCGGTGGTCTCCAGTTCTCTGAGGAGTTCCCCCAGGTTTACTAGACGGGTAAAAGACAGGAGGGTTATAAGGCATCAGTGGACGGGGCCGCACAGAGGCCGACGCGCTCCGAAACGCCTCTGCAGGAAGTCTTAAACATTCACAGCTGATCTGCGTGTTCCCGGTCCTCAACTCTGTCCTCCTTCGCTGCGCTCCGCCCGGAAGTTAAAAGGTCGATCCGTCACAGATGATGTTCTGGCCTCGGCCGGGGAAAAGCTCCATCTGCCAGTAACGAGGGTCAGCGTACACTGCACAGGTCAAAGGTCAAAGGGAACAACTGTCAGACCAGGCAGCTTCAGCAGCCACATGAAACAGGTACTGCAGATAACACACCTCAAACTCTACGCGGGAGAGTTTTAGAAAAGTTGCTTTGTTCGCAGATCAGATGCTTCCCTTTAGTTCACCTATGATCTTTCCCATCATTTCTCTCCTGTTTGTCATGTGGACATGTTGAACTGTTCGCAGCCTGAAAGAAGCAGTTGTGATTCTGTGGGAAATACTTGCTTGACTTTGAAGTGGTGCATTTGATAAGGTTTGTGGTTTGAGCTGAAAGTCTCATGACTGAATCTGGAGTTTTGTCGTATGAGCAGATGAATGACTGTAAATGTTTCATGCACTAATACTAATATCAGTGTTGTACATTGTCGTGCCCAGACGATCACAGGCCGCTGATGACTGATTTTATTTGCAATATTCAGTAAATATTTCTTTCATTTATTTGGTTGCTACTTTGTATTAATATTTGTTGTTTTCATTATCGCATTATTATGGTTAGTTTGGTTGGATTTGAGTAGTTGTTGATGCCTTTAGATTAACAGGTGGATAGTGATAGGACAGATATCTGATATCTGGAAAGTCAATTTATGTATCAAATTATTTATTGCACGGTCTTGTAAGTGAGTTGATGAATTGTAAAACCTCTCATCAGTCTAGTGTGATAATCCACTATTAACTACCTTCATAATGTGTGTGCACAAGATAAAAAACAATCATTTCTACAAAGCACCTTTTAAAAAACACATTTCAAATGTATACAAGTCCTTATCAGTTGTATAAAAATCCTCATCAGGCTGAATTAGTAATTTACTTACTAATTTCTTAAATAATAATGCACAGAAAATGCTGATAATTTGTGAGAACAAGATAAAAACTATATTGTATAAATTCAGGGGCTCTGATTAAATAATGAATTTATTGTGATAGAGACTAAATGTATTTGTAGCCTGATGTGATTTGTAGTATTAAGTAGTTCTTTCTTTCCCATGTCCACATGTTTGATGTGTTTGTGGATAGAAACAGAAGCAGCAGACGTTACCCATGTCTCCAGGTGTGAGCCACAGGTTGAAGGAGCTGCAGTGTTTCTGACAGCGATGAACAGGCAGAACTCGAACTGTGGGCAGCCCCTCACCCACCACCAGCCAGCCCAGCACCCTGACGCCCTGTAACACAGGCAGCAGATAACCCACAACAAACACTGAATGATGATCGACATCCCACAGTCTGCTACCTAACAACTGCACATATGCATACTGCACAGACTTCTGTAGAAATACAGCAAATTAAATATTTGAAAGTGGAAGTAAATCAAGCAGCAGCAGCCGCAGCTGTCATGGAAGAAAACAAATATTTGTGTGCATGAGGCAATTTATCAAAAGCAATTATTTAATATTTCATGTCCACAAATTAACAGAAAGCAGCATTAATCAAACTAAAACATCTCCATCCTGACAACTCGTTTGAAGGAATAGTTTGATGCTGTCACAGTCTGCTCTTAGATAGAAACCTGTGTAGAAACAGGAAATGTGTAGGGCAGTGATGTATGTCTGACATCCTGTTGTGTCTGTAATATCAAACATCATGACACCGATATGTGTTTCATTTGTCTCAGAGACTGGTTGTTATTTTGTCATTTTATTTTGAAAGGACACATCAACTTTACTACGGATAGTTATTATTGTTGTAGTTTTCCTGTGAGTAACGATAACACCCTATTTAGGTCTATTTAGTCCTTGTGTCTCTCATTGTGGGGACGTCTGGACTCAGCTGGACTCACCTTGCTCTGGGAGTTTGTGCTGTGGGTGACCAGGCACCGCTGCAGGATGGTCCCCGCACTGTCCAGCAGGGGACAGAGCTCCGCCTTGGGGAAGAGCCACCTCAACACCTTCTCCCTGGTTCCAGAGCTGAACCTCCTGCAGAGACAACACAACACACACCGTCAATCATTACATACCACTGTGGGCAACAGATTTATCAAACTGAACGAAATATTACACATGAATCCAAATTATGTGAAGTTTTCTCTCATAATTTAACACAATTGTGCACCAGAGCAGGGTGAAGTTGGCGGGTCCCTGAGGGAGGCCGAAGTTGTGGTTCTGCAGGCCGTCGTCCTCCTCCAGCAGAATGGACATGGACCCTGAATGGGCCAAGTAGAGCTCCTCCAGCTGCTGCCGCTGGACGCTGAGAGACTCCCCACCCTGCAGGGACCGGCACGAACAAGAGGGTTTGGTTGAATAGGGGGACATGATCACACAACACTCTTCATATGACGTTATGTGGTAAGAGTGCAAACAGATTTAAAAAGTAATGACAAACATGTTTCCAAACATCCTGCACTGTTATGTTATGTTTTTTTGTCTCATCCGAACCAACTTGAAGCTGTTAATCATTCACATTTAAAAAAACCTGTGAGATAAATTTATTTTGTATTCTGTAAAGATGCTGTTCACAAAGTTTGCTGCCATGGGTGTGACGTGGGGGGGGGGGGGCCTTTCAGATGGCTAACTGCGGCTGTGTTGGTCTCTGACCTTCAGCAGGACGAGCTGTGGCCCCCGTCGCAGATTCACCGTCCCTCTAAGGCTTTCTGGGACCTCCAGCACAGAGGAGATCTCTGCACAGCCCGAACAGTTCACCAGACTGTGCCTGAGCGAGCCGGCGCTCCACCATTCATGGAAACCTGCACAAACCACACATTTACTCCAATCAAACTACTTAAGTCTTAAATTGACCATATTTGCGCCATTTACAGGTAATTTGAGGGTTAACTTTGATGGGTTAACATGCTTTCATGTTAAAAATATTAAATATTTTTCCTATCCCATGCTACAGTGCCTCTTTTCACCCATTGTGGTGAATGCTAAATTTTTGCTCTTGAGCCCAAAATGCCCAGTCTGCTGTGATTGGTCATCTTTCCCACTTTTTGTGGTTGTTCAACCATTTAATGTGTCAGAAATCAACAATCTGTGTGACTAAAAAAAACATTCAACTTTTCATTCGATACAAGCGACATTCTCATTAGTGAAAAAAATGTAAGTGTGGTTTTATGTGTGCGTTTGTGAGAGCTATTGGAAACAGAAATATTGAGTGATGGTGTTCAGACCTTGCAGGTTGTACTTCTTGGCGATGGGCAGAGACAACAGGCGAACGTGGCTGAGGGGCGACGACCAGTTGTAGCAGCCCAGGTTGACCAGACCAAGCTGGGGGGAAGTCTGAGGGTAGGTGAAGGCCAGCACCACCACCAGCAGGAGGCCCACTGCCACCACAAACTGCAAAGACAACAGGGACATTAGCAACACAGAGAGACGTGTCCTTCCTCATAGCAGAGACAAGTGTGAGTAAACCTTAAATGTCTGTATACTCTGACAAATAAATGATTTGTTTTAGAACAAGTGTATAATTTGTATTTTCTAGAAATAAATTCATCTCGCAGCTTGATCTGATTCGATTGCTTTCTAGGAAAAATTTGGGCCGAATATAAAGCTTCAGTTTTCTGCTTTCGCCGAAAGAAGTAAAGCTTCAGACATTTAATGTGAAATTTCTGTGCCGTTTTATTGCTGCCGTGCTGCCGACTGAGGGAAAAACTTTGTACCAAAGCCTCAGTCATAAAATGTTACTCCTGTCCGACAAACACTTAAAAAACTAAAAGAGAAATCTATTAAAAACAATAACAAGCTGAGAAAATCCTCACAGTTAACAGACATTGACATGATAAGTGCTCTACGGGTCTTAGGTGAATAATTGGGTTTCTGTGCAGTGTAATATTTGCATTGCCTGACCTTGATGGTGGCTCTCAGGATGGGGAACTGCGGGGGCTCTCTCCTGGGCTCGTTGGTCTCCAGGACCTGCTTGATGAACCTCTCGATCTCCCTCTCCGACATGCCGTAGCGGTAGCCCGACTGGCGGAGGATGTCTATGCTCTCGGACAGTTTGTCGTAGATACATGGCTCGCTCGTCGTCGTTCCCATGGCAGCAGCGGTGACGGCAGCTTCTTGGTCAAACGCATCAATCTTCAGCCGCTTTGGGGTCTAGGAGCATGGTGTGCCCTGTAAAGTGGACTGAGATGTTAGCTGACACATCATAACTTTCAACACCAGTTGATCATTATGGCTCTGTGGTATTCATCAACTCGTTTTCCTTTTGCAGAGGGGGAAAGTTGTATTTACTCCTCAACCTGTGCTCAACCTGTAAAAGCCATGGTAGATAGTTTTGCGTATCCTTGGCTTTTTAAATAGAACCAAATATTGTGGTTTCCTGTGATGTCATCCAGACAGAGAGCAGGAAGGAGAGAAAAGGACTGGGTTTTTCAATATAAACATAACAATACAACATAAAGTGCTCGAGTATTTATAACATGCATTACAGCCAAGGGTAGACTGTTACTGTTGAGATGAAGTGAAATACAACTTTTAAGTCATGATAGATGAATAAATATTTTGTATATCTCCTTTATTTTTGGTAAACTTCACCGTTTTGAACCGAAGTAAAGTGAAGCGAACTGATATAATGAACTAGGCTAGAAGTTTAGTTAACTACGTAACATTAACTAGTTTATTCAGAGACGCGTGATGTCGTTGAGTGCGAAACAGTTTCTAAACGTCACTCGCTGGTTACGTGAAAACAGTCGCGATGAAACGCAATGGAGCAACGTGATCATCACATTGACGAAGGTTTCGCCATAACAACGCAAGTTATTACCGGAGGCGCAGAGAAGCACAGAGCAGCTGTGTCTGACGTACTGACAGCAGTCCACTGACAGGTTAGCTTGTGATGCTAGCCTCGGCTAACGCTCTCAGTTTCCGTGCAGAAACAAACTCCGGACACAAAGTGCAGATCTGACCTCAGCGTGAGATCCGCCGCTGCTGAGGAGACGCTCATTTCTCTCGTCACGGACTCAAATCAATGTTTTATACAGGAAATAAACTAAGTTGCTAACTACGGAGCATGGCTGCCACAAACCGACGGTGCTCTTCTTCTTCTCCTTTTGTTTTTTGGGTAGTTGTGACGCCTCCGCGCATGTTACTGCCCCCTGCTGGGTGAAGATATGGCCACAACAATCACAAACCATGTTGTTTAATTCAATCTAAAAGCCACAGAGATACAAACTGTGGATACTGTTTATAAATGATGAGCAAAAAGAACACACAAAAAAATATAACTTTATGAATAATATACTTTTTCTTAGTAATTTTTTCATCATGCTTTTTTAAAAATTGGTAATATAGAGCCTGACACGCATAAACCGAGGTGATTTAGTCTTAAATCCTAATAATAGTGTCCAACATTAAAGTGACCTGTCCCAGATAATCAAATTCAGGCAGAATGTTCTTTTTTGGCACAAAGAACAATAATATATCTCCATTCTTTCTGCTGGTGTGGTTAGAAAACATCTAAAGGATTACAGAAAGGTAGAACGTGTTGATATAATGTGTGGGAATAAGTCGTAGAACTTTAAATTTCAAAAAACAATGTCCCAGATAATGTGAGAAAATGATCTTTGGAACTGAGAATAACACCAGAGGAGCTGAACCCACGTTTCATAAACTCCCATTTGTAGCCAATCAGAGGACAGAGAACAATATTAGCCCCGCCCCCGGTAGTTACAAAACACTCAGACTGACCAATGAGAGCGCAGGGTGTCCGGTAGACGTCACAAAGCCTGTTTCCGGTGCTTGTGCAACTAAAATACTGCACCGACCCAGCGATGCGTCAAGCTGCCGTATGGATGATAACATGTTCCGGGGAATCCACAAAAATTAAATGTTTTAATGTGGTTTAAAAAAATATATATATAACAACAGGAAATACAAAATGAGAGTAATTACTATGGAAAACAGCGATGCACTAAAATAAAACAATCACAAACAAAACAACAAGCATCAGATATGAACTAATGACAAATAAAATAAGTAAAACGTGAACCGTGGACAACAAAGTCAATTTAAAAAGCCAAATGTCTCCAAATACCCTGTCTCCATAACAATCATGCAGGATAGGTAGTGTTAAAAATATAAAAATATATATTTAACCACATTTATTCTGGTTGAGCATCCTGTCGTTGTACTGTTTTTGTTGACAGTGCATTATTGTGAAGGTCCAGGTCGGAAGTGCGTGTTGTCCTCCACCTTCACTTTGACCTGGATGTGACTGAGCAGCTTCTCAAACTACATCAAACTTCACCCACGTTGTTCTCTCTGGTTTTACTCGTTAATCGTCTCCTCGGTTTCTCCTCCTCTGCAACCGGCCGCTTCGACTGTTTCACCCCGGTTTACTCTCGGCTGCGGTCCGCTCGTTGTTGTCTCCGGAGGTCAGCGGGTCTTCCAAGTGAAACCAGCCCGCCTTTGAAGATGCTTTCCCCGGGCAGGACCGTCTCCTCCCGGCTGCTCAGGCCGGCCACCTGGTTCCCTCTGCGGCTGGGCTCAGAGGGCAGAGCCGCTAGCTCCCTGCAGAAAGGTAACCTCAAACTAACCCGTGTCCAAGGCTCCGGGCAGCGGTTAGCATGAAGCTAATCCCAAAGTGACGCAGTTTAGCGAGGACACGAGAAACCTTCACAGCAAACAAACCGAGGAGTGAAGCGTTAGATAAAAGACACGTGACCGATAAGAAAATACTACGAACTCACTTTAAACAATAAAACACAGAACGAGATCACTGACTGGAAATTAAGTTTGATAATTCATCAATAGTTCAAGTAGTTTATCAAGCAAACGTGTTTTATTATATTAAATGGCACCAGCTCTGTTTTGAATTTCAAATATTTATTGCCTTAATTACATTTTACATTTTTATTTAGTTATGTTATGTATTGTTTTATGTGATTTCCCTGAATATCTTAGCGATTATTTGGGTTTATGCAGGTTTTAGAGATGGGCCCTGACCACTGTGGATTATTGTGGGATTAAAAAATATAATATAAATGTCTGTTGGTATCGATCAATATATTTAAGCTGCACCACAGACTAGAGAGCCATGAGGAACAAAACACTTCAATCAACATGTGAGTCGTTCACAGACGATATGTTCCCACAAATCAATATTGATTGAGGTTTATTCTTTATTCCAACATTGTGTAGTGGTTGGTTTCAGTACTTGACAGGATTCTAGACTCAGCTCCACATCCTGGGTTGATGAGGGACACCAGGGACTGACCGCCCCCCCCTGTCACAGAAGTCTCACTCATTGTTTCAGCTCAGATTCGATCTGATTAAACTCATGTTGACCTTCTGCCTGTTGTTGTGCAGCAGAGCTCATCAAGAAACATGAACTGGAGAAAGATGAGCTCCGCCCCCTCTACATGGATTTTCAGGCCACCACACCTATGGTAACAATTATGTTGTCATAGATGAAGTAAATGTTAGATTCAGTGGAAGAGTTATTTAGTCCTGAACTCACTAATGTGTGTGTGTGTGTGTGTGCAGGACCCCCGGGTGTTGGACGCCATGTTGCCCTACCAGGTGAATTACTACGGTAACCCTCATTCCAGGACACATGCCTACGGCTGGGAGAGCGAGAGCGCCATGGAGGTTGCCAGGAAGGTAGACAGACAATCATTTCTATTTTGTAAATGTTGTAAAGAACATTTGATTTCAATCATGTTCTTCATTCCATGAAGGCTTAGTTTGATAGAGCGACATTAACTGTGTTCTCTCTCTCTCTCTCTCTCTCTCTCTCTCTCTCTGAGCAGCAGGTAGCTGACCTGATTGGTGCTGATCCCAGAGAGATTATCTTCACCAGTGGAGCCACAGAGTCCAACAACATGGCGATCAAGGTCTCACTCTGCTCCTCTTCATCACTTCCTTGTTCTCTTCTTCATCACCTTGTCCTTCCCCTCCTCTCACCACTATCCCCTCCTCCCTTTGTTTTGATTATCAATGAGAACAGATCAAGAGCAGAGTGAGTAAGCGGAGGAGAACGCAGTCTGATCACACTGAGAACACTAACAAATGAGAATCAGGAAGAAGAGACAGAGAATGTAGCTGCAAATACAGATTGAGAGTAAAATGAAAACACCTTATGAACAGCATAAGAACAAGAACTGAAGTAGGACTCGTTAAAAATGAGAACAAATTAAGAATGCAATGAGGACAAATGAAATGCCCTAAGAACAGAACAGGAACAGTGGGAACAGCTTGAGAACAGGTAAGAAAACAGAGAATTGATAATACCCAACATTGATGTTAAAAACTATATGAGAACATATTCATAACCCACTTAGAATACGTGGAAATGGATTGAGAACAGTAAGGACACAGGTGTCTCTCAAAGTATGAGAATGAAAAATAACAGAACGAGGATGCAGTAAGAACTATTACAATAAGAACAGAACAAAAACAAAAGCGAGTGCATTTATAACAATTTAAGAACTGAACAGAATGATATAAAAATGCCTGAACACCCTGCGAATTCAAATTAAAATGCAGTGAGAACCAAACAAGAACGCTATGAGAATGCATTAAGATCAGAAGAACACTGTAAGAACAGTTCTGGAACAGAGTTGGAACCAGTTTTATGAGGTAATTAATGACCACACCTCTTTGTCTCATGCAGGGTGTGGCCAGGTTCTACCAGGCCAAGAAGCGTCACGTGATCACCACACAGACAGAACACAAATGTGTCCTGGACTCGTGTCGAGTTTTGGAATCAGAAGGATTCAGCATCTCTTACCTGCCAGTCAAGCAGAATGGACTGCTGGACCTGGAGGTACACACACAGAACCTACACAAGAGTCAACATATACAACAGAAAATGTACTGGGCATTTTTTTTAAACATACAGAAATAAATATGTGTATTTAAAAATAAGTGTGTGCATGTTTTCAGCTGCTTGAGGCCACCATTCGTCCTGACACATGTCTGGTGTCAGTGATGACTGTCAACAACGAGATTGGAGTCCAGCAGCCTATCAAGGAAATTGGTAACTATGACAACACGTACATGTTATTTACTCCCCATTTCAATTTGTCTAAATAAATCATATCCCTGTGACCATGTGGCGCCTTCACCATGTTTACGATATGTTACTCTGATCAAAAGTGTGGACTCATTGAATTTTCCTCTTCCTGTTCTCAGGTCAGATTTGTCGCTCTAAAGGAGTCTTCCTTCACACCGATGCTGCTCAGGCTGTCGGAAAGATTCCCATGGACGTCACCGACTGGAAGATTGACTTGCTGTCCATCAGTGGTCACAAGATCTACGGACCCAAAGGTTAGCCCAAGCATTAGCAGCTATTGGGTTGTGGGTTGGGCAGATCCACCCATACCTGTAAGTTAGATTGAGACAGTGTTTGTGTGTATACGTGTACAGGTGTGGGGGCTTTGTATGTGCGTCGCCGGCCTCGGGTGCGTATGGAGCCGCTGCAGAACGGGGGCGGGCAGGAGAGGGGGCTGCGCTCCGGTACTGTCCCCACCCCACTGGCTGTCGGGCTGGGAGCTGCCTGCAGCATCGCCCAGCAGGAGATGGAGGTAAAACAAACACAGTCAAACACACAAACACAGCAAATGTACCCAAATATCCTTAAGCGTGTGTATGTGTGTGTGTGTTTAGTATGATCATCACAGAGTGTCCATGTTGGCTAATCGCCTGGTCCAGAAGATCCAGGCTGCGACACCTGACGTTACAATGAACGGAGATTCAGTCCAACGCTACCCTGGTACACACACACACACCACAGTCTTGCTTCAATTTCAACTAAACCTTTGTCGTGTCCGACTTAATGTTAGAGGTTTTCAGTTTTATGAGACAGATGAATTTATCTGTGTGTGCGTGTGTTTGTTTCAGGCTGTGTCAACCTGTCCTTTGCCTACGTGGAGGGAGAGAGTCTGTTGATGGCACTGAAGGATATCGCTCTATCATCTGGCAGGTCAGAGTCACTCTAAATGAACAGGAGCGAAGTTTATGAAAATATAAGTTGATTCTTTCAAGATGAATTAACATTTGTGTTTGTCTCAATGGACAGTGCATGTACGTCAGCGTCCCTGGAGCCCTCATACGTCCTCAGAGCAATCGGAGCAGATGAAGACTTGGCTCATTCTTCCATCAGGTATAAACACTGGTCATCCTCGCTGGAATCAGATCGTAATAATGGATCATAATCCTGATAATAAGTATGATAATATCCAGACTAAAATCTTGAAAATAACTCAATCTGATTTGAATCAACTTTATTTGTCATCTCAGTGAAATAAAATGTCTTTAGGTCCAGGGTATAAATTATGATCCTGCTGATCGTCAAGATTCTAAAGAAGTTTAAGTTAATTTGTTGTAAAAAGAAGCCGTCAAAACCAAAGTACATTTGTTAAGATTGTATGTCACATTAAAGACTCACACAAAAGAAGAAGTCCTTTTATTTCCTTTTTTCATCCTAATCTCATGTAGATTAATGTGAACCTGTGCTTGTGTGTCAGGTTTGGTATTGGCAGGTTCACCACAGAGGAAGAAGTCGACTACACGGCAGAGAAATGTATCCAACAGGTCAGCAGACTCCGAGAGATGAGGTGAGTTCACCTGGATTCCAGGGTTTCTCTTATTTTAGTATTTTTTTCTACAATTCTCCTAAGTGATGTGATCTTGTGTTTAGTGAACATAATGTTGTTATTACTGATAGAAATGATGAGCATGGTACTTTGGAACCGACACATTAACCTATACATACAGTACGTGTCTGTAAATCTGTCAAGTTAACATTTTTTTTAAATGCTAATATTATTACGTGAAACACCCATTAACTTTGTGTCTGTCTTTATGTCAGTCCGCTGTGGGAGATGGTTCAGGAAGGCATCGACCTGAAGAGCATCAAGTGGACCCAGCACTAGACTCCTCCCACTACTAGTTCCACTTCCTAGCTGCTGACAAAGATGATAGCGGCAATTATAATGGTTCCCAGGGAATTCTGGGAACGGACCAGCTTTTTTCTTCCCGTACACAAACACGCACAATCTTCCTGTCTTGACTTGAAGTCTGTTTGTAGCTGTTGCTCTGTTGATGCTCCTGTAGTTGCTGTCGAGAGACGTTGCTCAGAGAGTTGAGCGACAACCTCTTGTTGTTGTTTTCACTCTGTTGTAAATCAGTCGACCTCTGTCGCTCAACAAGTTGCTTCTGTGTGTTGACTGAGAAATTGTCAGAGGCCTGGATCACAAACTCTTTTTGTCCTAATCTGATTTCTTTGGGTCACCTGGTTTCACTGAGTTTGACTTCAGTGATGATGTTAATGATGCTGTCATGAAGGTGTTTTTTTATTTGGCACCGTTAGCTCCGAGTTTACTAAACCAGCTTTGATTCACACATATTTACGTGCAAGAGAAGGAGTTCTTGGTGATGATATGACATGAAACTGTGATACACTATATGTAAATTATTATTTCTCAACACAGGATTTACATCCAGAGATTTAAAGTTGAGGCGTTCAAAGCTAGGTTACAGGAGTGTGGGATGTATTGAAAAGGCATTTTAAATATGTTAAGTATTTTCAAATGTTCAGAAGAGACGTCTTTGCTTTTGTCTCATGATGAACAAATGATGATAATAATAATTATGTGATAACACCTTTTATTCAGACTGTTTTTAAAGATGTAAAGAACTATAGATACAAGATACTATAGATTTTTGTTCCTATTCCCACATCAAACTTCTGTTTAGATCCGGAACACTTTACAACACTGAGGCAGTGATTTGACCACAGCAGCTCGTCACATGCGAGTGTCTGACATTGATCCTGAGACTCTGAACAGGAAAACAAACTGACGGAATCACTTGATAAATGTGAAGGAGGATTTCAATTCTTGTGTTTGTGTGTTCCTGGATGTTGTCAGCTGAGCCTCTCACTTATATTCATAGACTCCAGTATTTACTGTTACTCTCACCATATATATTGTTATTCAATAAACTGCTGCTTCTTGGTTATGCAAAAAAATTCTGTCTTATTTTTATTAAATATTTGTTATCATACAAACAAGTACATTTAATGGAAAATGCTGCACACAGTAGATTTTATAGTACAACCTGTGGTATTAGTTCAACACTGAAAATCTGAGTACAGGCTTCAATCAGACTTCCTGTGATATGACAATACTTGATATTGAAAATTAGTTTTGAGTTCATTTGATTACACTGGGCAGCTCCTTCAGTATCAGACTGACTCAAGTGTCTGAAGGAGCCGTGTCGCAGGTCGTTGCTTCCTGCAGCAGTAAGACTGCAACCAGCTCTGCTCCCAGTAGAACTACATGTGATCACATTATATTAACTCTGGTTTAAAGGTTTAGGTGAAAGCCTTAGAAACTGTATTCAGTTACTATTGGCAGAAACTGAATACAAAATAATCCTAGTGATGTTTTCACCAGTGTGTAATCATCTAAATTGTAAGAATTGTTGTTTTCTTTACCCTAAAATGGGCCCTTTATATTTAAACAGTAGTATTGCCAGTATAGGTATTAGTATTATTAAGCATTATTTTCCTTATTCAAATTCAAAACAACTTAATTTGTCCCCCTGAGGGCAATTCTAAGGCCCAGGGAGCATGTCAAGACAACAAGTAAAAACAAGAAAGAAAACAACGATGACATCAGTGCAATGCCCACGGACAGTTAAAGATCATGGCAGTCTACTAAAATTATAAAGTGAAGAGTCGTGTACGTGACGTTAAAAGGAGGTAAATACTGAAGGTAATACAGACATAAATGATGTACAGTTAAGGTGAATGAAGAACATATGCACAGGACCAGGTAGCAGCAGATGAGGAAATATATATATATGCAGCAGATTAATGTATATACAGTTACACTTAAGTATTGCATTTTACTTATTGCCTACTGATGCCTGATTTTGACTCTCGCTGCTGTAATATCGCAAATTTCCCCTCCTAACAAAGGATTATCTTATTTTATTTTAAGGATTATTTTAAGGATTATCTTATTTTATCTCATACCAGCCCACGTGCCTCTGACGTCACAGGGCCGCTGCTCGCCCGCTCTCGCGTCACCACGTGAGCTCTCGCGGTGTTAGCTCCGACATTAGCCACGGTCGCAGGCTGCAGACCGAGCAGCAGCAGCAGCAGCAGAGACTGAGGCCTCCGGTTCCTCCGGTTCACGAGCTCAACCTCAGGGTGTTTGTGCACAAAACTCTCGGTAAGAATCCGGCGACGGCAGCGCGCTCAGTTACGCACTCGCACCGGGAGCTGAGCGCGAAAGGAGCCGTCAGAAGCGCGCACCCTGGCCGCTGCTCCGCTCCCACACACACACACACACACACACACACACAAAGCGAGGCTCAGCAGCAGCAGCTAGGTGGCTAACAGAGAGCTAGCCCCGCTCAGGCAGCTAAGATGTGCTAAACAGGCGTCGTTCAGCTAGTTAGCTACGAGTGCTAGCCTCTCACAGCCGGACGTGTGTTTAATGGAATCACTGCTTGGTGAAAAGAATCGGGCATGTTCTGTTTTAACGTGGTGTTTGCTAAAAAAAGATGCTAGCTACGGTTAGCTAGTCGACTCAAAGTGTTTTTTTTTTCAGTTTATCAGTTTTCACGATCTTACGTCACCGGAAAGGGGCAGGAGGTGTGTGTGGCTTTGATCTCAGTTCACAGGGGTTTAGGTTTTTGTAGTTTTTAGCAGCACACCAGGAGACCACAGACCACGCCCCCGGGTCCTGACACCCCCCCCCCCCCCCCCCCCCCCCCCCCCCCCCCCCCCCCCCCCCCCCCCCCCCCCCCCCCCCCCCCCCCCCCCCCCCCACACACACACACACACAACCACACAACGTCATCAGCTGAGCATATGGACTGTTGACAAATGTGAGTGACAGTTGTCATGGAGAAAGTCTAGCTTGCTGTCAATTGGTGGTTGAAGGTGATGTTGACCTGAAGTCTGTAAAAACAATCAAAGCTAAGTTACCTTGAAGAAGGATCGAAGAATGAACAGTTCATTCAAGTTTTCTGTTTCACTAGAAAATCATCATCAGTGATTTTCTTAAATTATATATTGTGAAAACTTTGGACTAACTTAACTGATCTTTGGGGTTTAATTTTGTTTGGGTCTAGTTTACGTATATCAAGCTCTGACACTGTCACTGCCTACAATTTATAAAGTTCTTTAATATGTAAACAAGTAATCAAATAATTGATATAATAACCGTTTAAGCTCAGATATTCGACAGATATTAGCTCGTTGCAGATAGCTACATTGTGCTATCAATGGTTTTAGGCTCCATAAATAGAAACGGAATGCTTTTTTAAAAAATACCTTGAACATTTTTTATTTATTAATTCATTTAATATTAAGAGTAGTTAAAAGAAAAAAAATGCATGTTAACTGTGACCACACAGATATGTTGTTTCACTGTTCTTTGGTGGATTTAGTTTTTCTCATTATCTTTGGTCTCTTCATTAAATCCCAGACTGACTCCATGAAGATCAGGACTCCATGGAGTCAGACCATCTGCTGCAGGACTTGTCTGTGAAGATTATTCTTAATAACTTGCTATTTGATTGGGTTAGGGGTTGTGCTGCAGAATACATACAGCACCTAAACATTTAAAGTGTCTGGTAATTGACTAAGAATATAAATCCTAACGACATTTTTGAAACACTGTCGCCATTCTACAGTTGTGATCAACTTTGTAGATCTGCAAATATATTTTAATATAAGATAATTAATTTATTAGACAGAACATACAATACACTTTCAGTCTGGCTTATTGCTAGGCTATTATTTATTAAATATTTATTTTGCTTATATTGTGTATGCATTCTAACTATAAGGAGTGAACAGGAATGAAAGCTGAAAATGTATGGGGGCCGATGATTTGATTTTCTATATTATGTTTAAGCCTTGGGGCAAATCATTTTAAAAGATTCTGGGAAACACTTTTCACTTAAAGAATTTATAAACTCTTCAAAACATTCTCTCTGTTTTTCAAACTTTTTCTTAATTCTTCTGACGTCTTTTTATTTATTTTTGCAGGTCCGACTTCATCTAATTGTTGTGACGTTTGCTTAAAAGTATCTGGAGGTTTTTTAAGAAAATTGCATGTCTGAAAGGGGCTGTATTTGAGTCTCTGAATGATTCCTCGTATATTGAGTTGAAACTGTTCTGTTGTTTTTGTTCTCTTTTGGTCCTCAGTGCAGGTCAGTGGATCTCTGACATGTGTCGGGCTGTGGGCTCCAGGCCTCATCACTCCAGATTATGTACCATTGTTCTGTTAGGTTGGCTCATCCTTGTTCTAAAAGCAGTTTTCTCTTTGTGTTTGAGTTGCAGGCCGTTGGCGGCGTCCGACTTTTTCCTTCTGTTACACGTTTTGCTGTGTTTTTGAGGTTGACGACAACATTTGGGAAATCAAGGTGGTCTTTTGCTTTATATTTCTGGATTTTTTTGCACTGGTTTTCTGGCTGTTAAGGAGGTTTCTCTCAGTCTCCTTTGTGATTCTTTGTTCATGTGAATGCAAACTGCAGCTTCAGTGAAACCCTTGTCCCTCACTTTGGATACTCTGGCTTTCTCTCTGACATTTGCTGTTGCCGTTTCCTCTCTTGAGTTTTAACCTCTTGCTGCTGTTGACGCTTCACCCAGACGTGATGCAGGCTGACACTCAGAAGAGAGGAGTTGATGTCCCTTGAAAAATGATTTTTTTTAAGGAGCATTGGATGAATTGCCAATCATATCTCCGCTTTGGGGGATTTGTCTGTGTTGTGGTTGACCTGATGACAATGTTGATCTTGTCATACTTTGTGTTGAAAGCATAGACTGTAGGTAAAGATGGATGACACATCTCTAATTAAAACTGAACTTAACTGCACTTGGACATACTTCAGTGTGATAAGATAAGATACAATTTTATTTTTTGTTTGGTCTATGTTCCACCCACTAACATGCAGGAGGCAAGGTTTTATTTACCTATACCGCAGCCATACCCCTGGTGGCAGTAGAGTTGCTTTGGCCATACTTTTGGGGATCTGTCATGTTGACCATCTTTATACAGTCTATGGTTGAAAGTTGTGAGCTCCAGGGAGCTGCCTGAAATAGATAAGTTTTGTTTTGTTTCAGGTAACAAATTTCATGAGCTGAAGATTGGCTGAAATGTCAATGTTGTTTGATATTCATCCAGTACTATAATCTATAAAGTGGCAGTCAAGGATCACAGTTAAAACCTAAAAACCAGAGGATGTTGTCTGAGAGACATTGTTACCACCAGTGATGAGACGGAGGATTGTTCAGTTGTTTTTTTATCAGTGTTGCACCTCTCTTCTGTTTGCTTTCTCTTCTGATCTGCTACTATCTTTGGTGCCGGCCATTAGTTGCTGATGTTGCTCTGGTTTACATAATGCTAATGTTGCTCTGGTTTATTACTGCTCATGTTGCTGTGGTTGATATAATGCTAATTTTGCTCTGGTTGACAGTATGCTAATGTTGCTTTGGTTTACCTGTACCCGACATTGCTTTTGTTAAAATGTTGGATGATGTTGCTTCTCCTTCTCTTGTTGACAAGTTACTGCTGTTGCTCCTGTTGACATGTTGCTAATGTTTGTTGACAATGCATTGCAGATTCTGTGGTTGCTCGTGTAGTGGTGTGCTACAACCAGTTGCTGAAATGCTTTCGGCTGATTTGGTGCTGCTTAAGGATTCAAGAAGCAGCTGGATCAGTGCTGCTCAATTGTGTGGTGTTGCTGGCTTTCGGATAGGCATAGGTTGCCTGGTGGTTGTTTGGTGTTTGCAGGAGGTTGCTGGCTGTTTGCCATGTGGTTGCTGGCTGGTTGTTAAGATCATTGGAAGCATTATAGCGCCGCATGTCTTGTCCTATTTTTACTTTGCTTATTTTGTGGTCAATTTGAGTCTAGTGTCAGGTGTGTCTGCAAGATGTGGTTTTCCTGCTGTTAGTTTTGAAAGTCTTCTGTAGTTGTTAGAATTCTTGGATGTTGCAGTTTACATCACACAGCACTTAAATATTCAACACTTTGAGTTTTAATGAGAGCCAGTTATTCACACTGATGAAGCACGGGCCAACTGCTCAAAACGCCAAGCAACACCGGAAGTTAATGTAAAAGTTTACTGTCGTTCTGTTCTGTAAAAGGTTAAATCCATTCAAGATGTCTTGAACAGGAATGTTTGTTCTCTGACTTTTTCACCAGGTTTCAGTGTCCTACAGAAATCATCAGTCTGGTATACAGTGAAACTATTCACACAGCTTAGTTGCATTGGTGAGTTACAAGTTGCATGAGATTCTTGAAGGTTTACTGTTGCACGAAATATTTAAGACTCCGCCAAACATACAAGCAATATCTTTGCACTGCATGATAGAAACAGTAAAGGTTACTTTAAAAAAACAAATCTACACAAATTCAAACTTTTGGGCTAATATAGAGCAACTCTTTTGAGATTGAAGGTCACTGTAATCTTCAAACAAACTAAATTGAATGATATATTTAAATCCAATATTTGCTTGTCTGTTTAAAGTTTTAAAACTGTTGATTCCATCTTCTGAAATGGGGTTTCAGATGATATTAGATCATCTGACAAGCACCTAGGTTGAAGCATACTGTAGACTCAAATTTCCAACATGGAAACGTTTCTTGTGCAAGTCTGACATTAGGCTGTGTAGTTTCATTGAAAGAGAGAAGGTAAAACCACAAGGTACTTCAAAGTCTACAGGAATCTAAATGACGTGTTGGAACTGTGTTGGGTTTTTATTTAAGAAACCAATCAGAATTCACTGGGATGAGTCATAAAATGTGACTTGACCCTGGTGCATGCTTGCTTCAGAAAAAGGAAATTGGTGTAGTTAGCTAGCTGGAAAACGTTTTTCAGGCTCAACAATGACAGCTACCAGCAGTTGAGAAATGTTTCAGTCTGTTTTGCAAACCCATTACCTTGTTTCAGTTGCTCATAATTTCCAATGCATAACATCGGACAGTTGAAGAAAATATACCATGTATCAGAGCAGCATCAGCTCAGCCTCAGTGTGGTGATCTGAGGTGTTTTATTCCCTTTTATATATAAATATTTGACTGTTAAAATCAGTGCTATTTATTCTTTCTCGTGTATTTCTTTTACAACATTAAAAATTACGGACAGTGATGCTATTTTAATGCTTCAAATAGCTACTGTTGGGGTTTTAGCTTGATCTAATGATTTTCAAAGAGTCAGAAAAGGTTAATCAATTGTATGAAAAGCTATAGGTGGCTGGAGACTATCAATTTAGGGTTGTTTTGCTGTTTTCTGCCTATTTTGCTAAGATTTTAGCCACAAACTCTGTCCAAAAACCACTGGTTTCCAAATGTCAGGATCTAAAAATGGTTGCTCAAAGATTGATCTGTGGTTATTCTTTAGAAACTGAAATGTAAGCAATGTTGGCTAAGCTCTTATTAGCTCTCAATTTGAGTCTCATGCTAGCTTCCCAAGAAAACATCTGGAAACCACTGGTCTCCCTCTTTCTGCTCTTCATCTGACAGTAATGTTGCTTTCTCCCCAGGTTGTAGGGCTGTGGTTTAGCAGTCAGTATGGCGGTAGTCATCAGACTGCAGGGTCTGCCCATAGTGGCTGGGACCATGGACATCAGACACTTCTTCTCAGGCCTCACCATCCCTGACGGGGGAGTGCACATCGTAGGGGGTGAGCATGGCGAGGCCTTCATCGTTTTTGCCACTGATGAGGATGCTCGGCTGGGGATGATGCGTACAGGCGGGTCCATTAAAGGCTCCAAAGTGTCACTGTTGCTGAGCAGTAAGACAGAAATGCAGAATATGATTGAACTCAGTCGCCGCAGGTTTGAGGCTGGAGCAGGTGCTGTTGAAACAGCTGCACCTACAGCAGGAAATGCCAATCGGCAAGGGGGCACAGCCCCTATGCCCACAGTGCAGCCAGGGGCAGGGGGGAGAAGTGGTAGCCATGGAAACCAGGGTTTCAGTAACACCTCTGCCTCAGTGACAGCTGCAAGCTCAATACAGGAGCCACCAAGCCACAAAGTAGCAGCCAGCTTGGCTAGCATAGTGCACTGCTTCCCCAACAGTTACAGCTCAACACCTACAATCACCACAGCCCTTGCATCACTCAATGCAGGCCCCCCGCCCATCCCTCCACTTCCCAGCATGCCTTCCATGCCCCCCATGCCTACACTGCCCAGCATTCCAGTTCCACCTCCAGTGTCCTCGCTACCCCCTGTCCCTACTGTCTCCCCCATGTCACAAGGCCCTCCAATGCCTCCTATGTCTCACCTCTCCCACATGTCTTCCCTGCCTCCCTTTAACCCCTCCCTACCTCCCCCAGCAGGATTAGGCCCAGGTCTTCCTCTTGGAACCCCCAATTCAATGCTGTTTAATCCTCTCTCCCCTCTGGCCTCTCTTGGCCTTCAGGCCCACATGAAGGCTGCAGCGGCTGTAGCCACTGGGGTAGGAATAGCTAATCCGGATGAGTTGTTTGTCCTACTGCAGAATCTCCCATTCTCCTGCTCAGAGGTGGAGGTCAGGGAATTCTTCCGGGGTCTGGGTGTGGATGGGGCTCGTCTGCTGAGGGATGGGCAAGGTCGGCCAACTGGCAGGGCTATGGTTAAGTTCTTCTCACCTCAGGACAGCTTTGAAGCAGTGAAGCGGGGAGGTGGCATGATGGGTCAAAGGTTCATTGAAATCACTCCATCCTCTGAGCGGCAGTGGGCCAGCCTCAGTGACGGTATGATGGGTCATGCTCCACATAATAGCAGCAAATCAGATCACATCAACGAATTTCACGACCACCAGCACCGTCGTGGTAATGCTGGGTCCGGAGGTAGGGATCAGCGAGGAAGGTCAAGATCTCCCCACCGGCAGGAATTCTGTGTCTACCTGAAGGGCCTTCCCTATGAGGCAGACAAGAAACAGATTAAGGAGTTCTTTAACAATTTGTCTATTGTCGAGGACAGTGTCTACATCGCCTATGGACCCAATGGGCGAGCCACAGGAGAAGGCTTCCTTGAGTTCAAAGCAGAACAGGACCACAAGACTGCTCTGGGTGCTCACATGCAGTACATGGGCACCCGCTTTATACAGGTCCAGCCAATCAGCCGGAAAGGAATGCTTGAAAAGATTGATTCCATCCGCAAACGTGAAGCAACACAGGGTGATGGCAAGAACCAGGATGGCCTGAAAGCTCCCAGGAACTGCGCCCACATCACCAACATTCCTTACAACATCTCCAAGAAGGATGTTCGTGCCTTCCTCGATGGTGTAGGGCTTTATGAGGACACCCTGAAGGTTCTGACAGATAGCCATGGCAATGGTTTAGGGCAATCCATCTTCCAGCTGCGAACTGAGGAAGACGCCCGCAAAGCTGAAAGACTGCACCGTCAAAAACTCAATGGCCGTGATGCCTTTATCCACCTAGTGACCTTTGAGCAAATGAAGGAAATCGAGAGAAATCCTCCCCCTCAGAACAAGAGGGGTCAACGCAACCAAAATCAGCAGGGCCAAAATCAGAATCCGCACCAGCAAACCCAGCCCAGTCCCCAGCAGCCCCAGATCAACCCATTTGCTGGGATTAGTGGGGAAGAGTTTAACTTTCTCAGAAACACTATGGGGAACCTCAATAATGCCCCCTTTGTGACTCCATTCTCAGCCCCAGGGAATGGGCTGGCAGGCCCTCCTCCTCTGCCTCCCCTGACAGCAGGGCTGGGAGACGTGAATCTGGGTGTGGCTCCACCACTAGTTGCCGGTCTTCCTGGAGCACCAATCATGGAGCCACCAGGCTTTCGAACTGGAACTGGAGGAGGAGCTCCATTCAGTCAAGATGGGCTTAGAGGCTTGGTGCCCTTTGAAAGTGCCAACAGAAAAGCAAGTGGAGGAGGACAGAATAGAGGAGGAGGTGCTAACAGCAACCAAGGACGTCCAGGTGGTGGGGCCACAGGTGGGCAGCAGGTGTTCACTCAAGGAGCTGACAGTCTCCGTAACCAGCCAGCCCCCGGCGGATCCAACAATCCCAATAGTCAACGTGGTGCTGCTGGCCCAACAATTGTAAAACTTCAGAACATGCCATTCACTGTAACCGTGGATGAGATCATGGACTTCTTCTATGGCTACCAGGTGTTGCAAGGCTCAGTCTGCCTGCAGTTCAGTGAGAAAGGCCTACCAACTGGCGAGGCCATGGTGGCCTTTCAGAACCATGAGGAGGCTGCTGCTGCTGTCATGGACCTCAATGACCGACCTATTGGCGCTCGTAAAGTCAAAATAAGCCTTGGGTAAAGCCCTACCCAAAACAGACTAACTGTAGATACAAGATGTTACACCTACCTGGATCAACAATCTAGGTAAAAGCAAATATACCAGATTGGATTTAAAACTCAATGTTTTTCAGTTTAGACCTTGACCTGTCTGCTCACTGTCAGTTATTACTAAAGCGCCCCCTCTCCTTGTGTGTAGATAATAGCAGGTAGGCCCCAGCCCCTGCAGTCTGTCCAATAGGAAGACTCTGATCCAGACTGTTCTTTCCTGCAGCTCCTCCACTGACTGTCGTAACACAAACTGATAATGATGATTTTGGTGATTTTGGTCTCCCTTGTTTCCATGACAGCTTTGCAGCATTTTGTCCAATAATGTCAAGAGTTGATGCATTGAACATACTCTACACCTGTTGTGCTGCTATGGTAACATGATGGTTTAATGAGCAATTCTTGCTTTATGCGCTTCAATATGCTGTGCTGCTGTGCTGTTGCAATGGTAAGATGATATCATGCTCTGTTGCCATGAAAAATATATGATGAAAAGTCACAGTACAAATACCATGATAACATGTCAATGCTCTGTTGCTATGGTAAAAATATTTACATGCTCTGTTGCTATTGTAACATCTTAAAATGCTCTGTTGCTATGATAAACTCTTAAAATGCTTTTTTGCTGTGGTCTAATCTTCAAATGCCATGTTGCAATGACAAGTTTAACATGCTGTGTTGCTATGGTAAAACCTGCTGTAGATTACATCTTGGTGCTCTGTTGCTTTGGTAATGTCTTTGCATTTCCTGTTGCTACGATAAAATCATAATGTAAAGCTATGTTGCTGTTATCTAAAGTTAATGCTCTGTTGCTGTGGTGAAATGTTGACATGCCCTGTTGCATTGTTGTAAGAGGCTGATCCTGTTGCTATGGTAACATGACTATACATTTCTGTTTTGCAGTGCTCTGTGGATGTGGGATGGACAGATTCCTTACTCTTGTTTAATTTTGTAAATAATGCACTGGGGCTGCTGAATCCTTTCCCTCTGTCTTATTTTTCTGATGTTGCTGTGTTTTGACAATGCGACTACCCCCACCCCCCAAGCCTTTCCTTTGCACATGCTCAGTAGGTTTTTGGATTGTCGAACGTTGAGATGAGGTCTAGCATTTTTAGTTTGGTAGCTGTTTGTTGTATGTAGATTTGACAATGTTTTGGATGTTTCCACCTCGAAGCTCATTTTTTGTTCCTATTGTCAGTGTAAACAAATGTGTATGATCATATAACCATACATGATGTGGAGTCGTCTTTGCTTTGGTTAATAAAAGGACATTCCTGATGCACTAATGCTCACCTGCAATCAGCTCTCTCTAATTGCCTGCTCTTCACTGTCTGCTGATGGATGGATGATGGAAACTCATTCATTTTTGAGTTTCTGGGTCAATTTTCTTTCATCTTGAATTGTAATCCGAGTTGGTTTTATTTGGAACACGGATGACTTTCATTCTGACATTTTCAGTGCAGTATGAGGTACTTAAATTTTAAACTTTGTCAAAAGCAATCTTTGCCTTTTTTAAATATTGCAAATTTAGCTATATAGTGGATCAAAATATGAAGTTGAAACTGTCACTTCTGCTTGCAGCTGGGCCCAATATTTAACTTTCATTTCTGACAAACAGTGGCTGATAGATGCTAACTGCTGGTCACTGCTACAGTAGCAGGGAAGCAAATTGCTGACAGGCCATCATGGAGACAAAGCTACCACCTTTTTATTGGATTAATTTGGCATGATTTAATGTTATGTATAATTATATATTGCCTGAAAAACGTCAATGCTTTCAAGACTAATGGTCTAAATCTTGTTTGTCACCTCATCTGCTCTTAGCTTGTGTGGTGTGAAAATAAAGCCACTGAACCATTTATAGTTGGTGCACAAATGCAGCTGTACCGAACTTCACTAGCAGAAAGCATCAGTAGAGGTTGTTCTGACTCAAAATGAAACATCTGCTCAGGAAATGATTTACCTCTAAATGGCTACCCTGATAGCAATGCTCTACTAGCTGTGCTCACTGTGTTTGTTTGTGTGCATGAGGTCTTAATAAAGTGAAATAAAACACTGCCTGGGCGTGCGTGCGTGTGGAAAAGAAAAGTGTTAAAGTAAAGAAAAATTCGGAAAGACTTGGATGCAGGTCTGCAGAAGTTGTAGAGAGGTCATTGATGAATTACTGACACCGACCTGTTAATCACCAGCTGAGGCCCCCCTCCTCCTGATCAATAGACAGAAAGCAGGACTTAAAGGTGAGTGACAGACATAAAGATGGTCCATTTAGAAGACGAGAGAAATGATGCAGTCTATTGAAGAGCTGTAAATGTTAAGTTGTAGCCTGTGGACAATCATCAACAATCTTAGATCCACCTTAAAGGGATTCAATCCTTCACAGTGATGACTCGCTGTATGATACCTTGTAGATCGATGGTAACGGTAAACTTTGAATGTTAATTGAATCATCGCCTATAGAGGTGGTAGTGCTAAGTTGATTGCCACTTATGTTACATGTAGATGGTGTTGATAAGGTAGATGACAGCATGTAGATATTATACAAATGATTGGTTGATGGTTGTGTGTACATTTTAAATAAAGGCCTGTTGGTTGTTGTATTTTATCAGTAGGTGGTACATATTAGTTTGGATGGTAGTCTGGAGATGATGGTGGTCTGCAGGTGGAGGCATTCATTTGCCACCTAGTTTGTAACACTAGATGGTGGCATGCAAATGGTACATATTAGTTTGTAGCATAGTGGATAGTGTCATTGTAGTTTTAATCATCAGGTAGTGGCCGATGGTCTAGGATGTTGGTCTGTAGTTAGCGGTCTGTAGGAGGTTCATAGATGTCAGTGGTCTGTAGATTGTGCATGTATAATGTTATCCTATAGTTAGTGGCCTATAGATGGTACATCGGTGTAAGCCTGTAGCTTGCGGCCTGTAAAGGGTTTGTAGATGTTAGTTGTTTGTAGATAGTATACAGACGTTAGCCTGTAGTTGGTCTGTTGTGTACATACATGTTAGCAGGATGGATGTTAGCCTGTGGTTAACAGCCTGTAGATGGTACATACATGTTATCCTGTGTCTTGTAGATGGTTCATAGATATTAGCCTGTAGTTAGCAGTCAGTAGATGGTTCAGAGATGTTAGCTTGTGGCTTGTAGATGGTACAAACATGTTAGCCTGTAGTTAGCAGTCAGTAGATGGTACAAACATGTTAGCCTGTAGTTAGCAGTCAGTAGATGGTACAAACATGTTAGCCTGTAGTTAGCAGTCAGTAGATGGTACAAACATGTTAGCCTGTAGTTAGCGGTCAGTAGATGGTTCATGGATATTAGCCTGTAGTTAGCAGTCAGTAGATGGTACAAACATGTTAGCAGTCAGTAGATGGTACAAACATGTTAGCCTGTAGTTAGCAGCCTGTAGATGGTACATATGTGTTAGCCTGTAGATGGTACATACATGTTAGCCTGTAGTTAGCGGTCAGTAGATGGTACATACATGTTAGCCTGTAGTTAGCGGTCAGTAGATGGTACATACGCGTTAGCCTGTAGTTAGCAGCCTGTAGATGGTACATAGATTTTAGCCTGTAATAATGTTACCTGTATTGTTTAGAAGCTTGTTCTGGTTCTTCATTGAAGCTATATGATGTTATTCAGACCAAAGGCTGCATCATTCCCCCAAAATTCAGTCTGACAGATTTGGGATCTTTGGAATGTCTGTCACCTTCACTATAACTTCAAATTAAGTGTGTGTGCGTGCGTGCGTGCGTGTGTGTATGTATGTGTATGTGTGTTACAGGATTCCACATTAAATTAAAATGTGCTGGTTTTTCTATTGGCTGGCGCTCAGCAGCTTTTTCTGACTCCTCTGCTGCAAAGGATGAATAAAATTAAACTTCATGGTTCTTTGTGAGGATTCTGGCTTTTGCTGTGTTCAGTTTATTCAGTTTCTCCTCTGCCTGAACTGTTTTCAATTGAACTTCTGACTTTCCTGTTTTATCCCAGTGGATAAAGTTTATCAGACACAGTTCTGCTGCAGTCGCCTTTAGTTTCTGCTTTTCAACATCACAGAATTACACAATTTAATCAGTCTTGAAGAGCGTGTGGAAATTCATTCTTAACTTTGAGAACAGTAGTTTGACAAGATTAGTAGCTAAAAGTTCACATACTTGCCTTTTCTGGAGATTTCAACCCCATGTCACAGTCTTCCTCAGCAGATATTGTCAGTTTTTATCCAAAGCATGTGCCACCACTTGTTCTCAGCTTTAACCATCTCCATAACAAAGAAACAAACTAAATCTACTGACATATGCCAGGAGATATAGTTGAAGCTGAAAGCTGTTTTTTGGTCAAAGTTTTGAAGTGGCAGTATGTGGTATTAAATAATTCCTTTTACCAAGAAATATATTAAAATCAGTCGTATCAAGTAAAATGGATAAAGAATATACTAAATTCTATGTAGTGAATGTGAAAGATTTACAGACAAGGCTGGCAAAGTGTCTAAATTGAACACCGTGCAAGTAGTTTTGCTTTGTAATGCACCAATTAAAATGTCCAAACACTGCTGCTGTTCTGTGGTATAGACTCATCTATCGTATAGGTACTACTGTACCTTTTATAGCTGCAGTGGATATTAATAATTTGTCTAAATACACCCAGTTCTGCACAAGACTGTAAATCATATTCCTTGTGTCGTGTCATTGAGCTGAAAATTTATAAAACCTGAATACCTTGAATAAGAACAATTGCTTTCAGCCCTTTAGATTTTTTTAGTGTTTTACAGGACCAATATGATAGACCAGAAGGACCATTGATTTGAGACTGAGCAGTCTGGTACATAGTACTTTCTTTGGGCCCTTTCTCTTCCTCTCATCTCTTGGTTTTGTGCTCTCCTCTTTTAGTTATGGCCTTTAAGGCTTTGTGGCTCCATTTGCTTCGTAGGCAGCATTCTTAATACAGCAGGTTATTAAATAATTTGCAGCCTTACTGGTGTTTTAAGCGTAAGAGACACCAGTGGCCTTTGTTTTTGCAAATGTGGTTGCAGCCTCCCTACCTCCTAATACAAAATAATAATTTCTAGTCTGGCTTTTGTGATGCTAAATTGCAGCTCAGACTTGAGACACATACATTGAGATTATAATGACAATACAAATCCTATGATATTAGAAATACCAAAAATGCATACTTTTATCCATACACCTAAGTATTGCATTTGACCTATTACTTACTTGATGCCTATTTTTGACTCTTGCTGCTGTAATATTGCCAATTCTCCCCTTTTGTGGGATAAATAAAGGATTATCTTATGTTTTTATATGTTGTTTATTAATGATAATCGACTTTGATAAACTGCCGTGTCTCTTTCTCATGGTAGCAAACCACCTGCTACAGGATGATTCATCGCATTCAGTTCTGCTGTTAGAAAATGCTTTGCTTTGTTTCGGTCGGTTTATTGTGACGCTGCTTTTAATTTGAAAGAGTCTGGTCGGAAAGAGCTACAGACGTCATCCGGTGGCGCTGAACACAGGGGGCTGATCGACAGTCGTGTGGTCCAATCAGAGCGCGCTTTTGCAACCGCTTGACCAATCAGAGTGCGAGTGCCGCTCCCTGTTGGTCGAAGCTGCTGTAGAGAGACAAACGTCCGTTTTGTTCGTCGGTTCCAGAGAAACGAGGCGTTCCCGCTGCTGTTGTTCTGTGTCTGTAGTTGAACGGAGAATCGGGGAGTCGGTTCCCCCGCAGCTGTGTTTACTGAGTGAAGAGGGGTCGCTTCCTGTCCCGGTCGGTGACTGTGCTTGTTCCCCGCCCTGCTGCGCGTTCCTGCGGGTTGAAGAGATCAAACACCGCGAATCAGAAGAGGTGATAAATAAAGTTTATATAGAGAGAGAATGAATGAATGAATGTGTTGTGGTGTGTGTTAGTGTGAGAGAGAGTGAGTGTGTTAGTGTGAGTGTGTTAGTGTGAGAGAGAGATTGTGTGCGTGGGTGGGTGTGAGAGAGGGTGTGTGCGTGTGAGAGAGAGAGAGAGAGTTTGTAAGAGAGAGTGTGTTTTTAAGAGTGTTTGTTTGTAAGAGAGATTGTGTGTGTGTGTGTAAGAGAGGGTATATGTGTGTGCGTGAGAGAGAGATAAAATGTGTGTTTTTAAGAGTGTGTGTGTGTGTTTTAAGAGAGAATGTGTGTGTGTGTGTGTGTGTTTTTTAAGAGAGAATGTGCGTGTGTGTGTTTTTTAAGAGAGAATGTGTGAGTGAGTTCCTGACATATTGACCGGGCCTCACTTTTTCAACGGGCTGTTTGAGGGTTAACACTTTGTTCTAGGGTAAGAATCAGGTTTCGGTTAGGGTAATGGTGAGACGTAGTTTGGAGGGTTCGGGTAAAGGGGCGAGTGTCCTCACTAAGACAGAAGTACAAACGTGAGAGAGAACAGTGGGGTTTTGGTTAAACTGACTGACTGGTTTAACAGCTTCAGACAATGCTGGTGTTGCCTTCAGGGGCTTCTCACTCAGTTCACTTCATAAACCAGTGGCAGCTCAGCTCACAAAACTTTCAGTAGGAAGTGGGACTTCCGGTGAGAACTCTTATATGAAGGGTGCTTATGGTTTGCTGAAAGCTTGTTTCGACCTAAAGTAGTTTATTGCTCATGGACACAGGAGCTGATGGGATTTGAACCACCAACATCATGAGTCTGCCTCTGAATCTGTAGAAGGAAGAATTAATCACTGACTGAAAGCCATAAGTAACTGGTAACCATAGCGACTGAATACATGTTGGGAAATAAAAAGTATAAAGTAACTTTAAAGTACTTATTCTCTTAGGTTTTTAGAAATATCTCATCTCCATTACAGGTTTTTAATCAAATTGTTGGTCTGTTGTTGAGCAGGGTTGTGCAAACACTACCAGACAGATGACCATAAATCTTGGTGGAAAAATGTGGTGTGGGTCAGAGAGGAATTTTAATGTAGATCCAAATGTATCTCTGTTGACTCCTCAGAGAATAATTCATGGATCTCGATGGAAAAAATCGGTTTATACGTTTTGAGGATTAATTTCTATACGTGTGCTGAATCTGGTGCAGATTGAAAAGTGAATTTTAAATGTGTTTTCATTATGTTGCTGTTGGGCCTTAGTGGAGCCTTTCTAGTTTTTATTGAAACATAAACACCAGTGACTCCATCATGTCTTCTTATGCAAGTTTTATTCACCATAACTTCATACAGACACAGACCAGTCCTGGTTTACAGCGGCTGTTAGACGAGCTGTGTTTCTGTCAGTTTGTTAGTGTGTGTTTTGAATATCTGTATCTTCCTTTGCACGTGGAGAAGATACATTTTGTCAGTCACTTATCTCAACAGACAGAGAGCAGAGTGTGTGTGACACAATATAATGTAAATTCTGTGAAAATTAACATGATAGATATGTTAATAGTTAAAAGAGCCTGTCAGCAGAACTCCTGTGTGTGGATATGGATATTTTCCACCTCACTACAGCTTCTTTTTGGTTTTATTGCTGTCGTGCGTCAGTGAAGTAACAATGATGCTGTGAATTGTTTTTACGCAGGTTGAAGTTTAAAGAATCCTCACAAGGTTTTGTTTGGATTCAGTCAAGAAATATGCGGCTCAGCTGGCTCCTTACTGTGACTTAATACTTAAAGCGAAATGTTATGTCAACAGCAAACACCTCGGGCGTCTTTATCTTTAACACTTGATTTTTCTGTACGTCGTTGATGAACTATCTCCTGCAATGCACTGATGAAATACCCATTTGTTAACATAGGCACTTGCGTAATTTCTTGTTGGGATAAAACGGGAAGTAAAAGCACATTTTTTTTATTGTTAACTGTAAATATAGTTTACAACTCGTACTGTTAAGTTATGTGTGAGTCATTTTGGACGTAGCTGATGTTTATCTGCCTGAAACTCTCTGCAGAGAACAAAGGAGATTTATTGCAGTTATTGCATTTTGTTTTTCTTCCTGTTGATAAGATTTGAAATAGTCTCCTCTGCCAAGGAGGTTGTGTTTTTCACCCTGCTTACATTGCAAGATCAGGGGTTTTTCAACATTTCCACTGATTTCTCATGTAATAATTCATGGATCTTGATGACAAAAACCAGGCATGTTTGGAGGACTGATATTTGAGTGTGTATTTTGCTGTTGCTTGGTTGGATTTAAGGACTGTTGGGCCTTGGCTCTACTCGCAGAATCTACTTGGTTTATATTTCATTTCTGTATTTTGATCGGTTATTCAACCACTGAAACTGTTTGCTTTTCCGTCACAGAATGTTTCAATACGAGCGACTGTTCCGTCTGTAGTGCGACCGAAGTCTCTCCTCAATCCTGATCCAAACATTTCTCTCTTCCTTCTCAGATGGCGAAGGACTGTGTCTCGAAGGTGGAGCTGAGCATCACCTGCTCGAACCTGCTGGATAAAGATGTCGGATCGAAGTCTGACCCTCTGTGTGTGCTGCTGCAGGGCACAGGAGGAGACAAATGGACTGAGGTAACTCCACAGTCATATGTGGGTCTTAATATTTTTGATTTAATATAAGATTTAATAAAAACCTCATCGCTCTGTTTCAGCTGGGTCGAACTGAGAGGTTGAACAACACCTCCAGTCCGTCCTTCAGTCAGCGTCTCAGGCTGGATTATCACTTTGAGACGGTTCAGAATCTGAAGTTGGGGGTGTACGACATCGACAACTCCTCCTCTGACCTCAGCGACGATGACTACCTGGGTGGTGTCGAGCTGACACTGGGACAGGTATGCACCAGATCAGAATATGTGTACAGCTTCTTTACACTGTGTGGCTTTGAACTGTCTGGATGTAGTTTGATGGCCATGACGGAAATGTGGTAAGATCTGTGGTCGCCAATGTTAAATGGTCTTAGATCACATTGTAAGACACATCCACCCATGGCTGATTGGTAGCTTGGGCTAAATTAACAACACAGATGCAGAAGAATAATGTTGATAAACCTTATTTCATCGAGTCTGGTACATCTAGGACCATCACTTTGTATTGATAACCACAGATTTCACCAAATTTCTGTAATGCACATGACCAATTTCTACAATGCAGCCAATTAAAAATACAACATGTAACTCTGCTAAGTACACTGGCAGCCATAAACATGACGTACGTGTAATGTTGAGTCAGGGTTAGTGTAGTGTGAGCTCCTGCTGTCATTGGTTGAGCTGTTTTTTGTGTGAAGATGTCATGATGGAGCAGTTTGTGTAACGGTCTCTGCAGGAAACACTGACGCTGCAGGTTTCACATAAGCTGGTTTGGCAGATTTCCTTTAAAGTTGGGAGATTAGTTACACAACGATGATTCTGTTGATCAGGTTCTCTAAGTGTTATAAAGTCCACACTTCCCTCTGCTGGACTAACAGTGTAATCACGAAACTGTCTGTGTATTTGATGGGCTATGTTAATAACGGGCTTTTATCCAAAGCCCTTTTACCTCTGTCACCACAGTTATGATGCAGGATGGCAGTCTGTTGTCATGGATACGGCTAAAAAGGTCTCCTCTGTGTTTCAGATCGTTTCCAGTAAAAGTGTGAGCAGACCTCTGCAGCTGAAGAAAGGCAAACCTGCAGGGAAAGGAACCATCACGGTGTGTACCAATTAATTATTATTGGCATAAATACAAATTTCCTTTGTACTGATGTAGAGACTGTGATGACCTCAACAGTACACAGATTAATGTAAATATCAAATAACCGTGTGTGTGTAGGTCACAGCAGAGGAGATAAAAGACAACCGAGCCATTCAGTTGGAGCTGGAGGCTAAAAACCTGGACAAGAAGGTAATTCTGCTCCTCTTCCTCATTGTCTTCACCTTCTTTATTAACCTTCATCTCCGTCACCTCCACCTCTTCAGTACTGTGTTACACCAGCTGTTCCCCCGCTCACTTCTTCACAGTGAATGAGATGGCAGTATTTTTTCTTTTGTCTGTTCAGGACACGTTTGGCAAGTCTGATCCATTCCTGGAGTTTTCCAAAAAAGGAGACGATGGAAAGTGGCAGCTGGTCCACAGAACAGAGGTAGAGACACACACACACACACACACACAGAGAGAGAGGATGATGTCATTGCAATGAAGTTCATGGTGAAATTGATGATTTGTGTTTGTTTGTTTTCAGGTGGTGAAGAACAATCTAAATCCCAGCTGGAAGAAGTTCTGCATTCCTCTGCAAACGTTCTGCTGCAGCGACCTCGACAGACCACTGAAGGTTCAACCAATCAGATTCCTCTATTCAAACCATCCAAATCAGAATGCACCTTCAATCACAACAACCAATCAAAATCTTCAACCACAAATCTGCTCCTCCTGCAGGTGGATTGCTCCGATCACGACAGCGATGGATCTCACGATCTGATCGGTTCTTTCACCACCAAAGTCTCAGAGCTGCAGAAAGCACCGGTGAGATCACTGATTATAAGAATGGCTTCAGTCGTCAGCCGGCTGATCAGAGAGGTCATCAAACTGTGTGATGTGCTCCCCAGGTGGAATTTGACTGCATCCACCCCGACAAACAGAAGAAGAAGAAGAGCTACAAGAACTCTGGAGTCGTCTCTGTGAAGAACTGCAAGGTAGGGACTGCATTACCCAGAGTTCCCTGCAGGTTGCTGCTTTGGAAGCCATGCAGCTCAGATTTTGATGCTGAACTTTGCCTCTGTGTTTGTGTGTGTGTTTACAGCTGATAACTCAGTACACCTTCCTGGACTACGTGATGGGCGGCTGCCAGATCAATTTCACCGTACGTCTGCACCAGTGAACACACGCACATGTCAGATGTTGTATTTTAATCCATGAATCACACTCACTGTAACTCACAATATGTTGTTTTGTTTTCTTTAGATTAAGAGATGTAGTCTTTGAATCCTTGTGAACTGTTGTATGATTAACCAGTTTATAAGTTGTCTTTCTACCACATTAATTTATTGATTAATATGTTAACTATTTAGTTTGATAATGAATGAATGATTATTTTTAGGTGGGAGTCGACTTCACCGGCTCTAATGGGGATCCTCGCTCGCCCAACTCTCTCCACTACATGAGTCCAGACGGGCTGAACCAGTACCTGTCGGCTCTGTGGTCTGTGGGTCTGGTGGTCCAGGACTACGACACGTGAGTACATGCTCACACATAACACAACAACTACACAGACCCTACACTAAATCCTATAACCCACATCCTTGTTTTTGTTTACAACCTCAACTCTGTGACCTAGATCTCAATTCTTAAACCCTAATTCCTACGCTCTACACCTGAAACCACACATCCAACACATGTTAATACAGGTTCTGCACACTAAACCCCACACCTTTAAATTTATACATGAATACACCTAGACCTCAGTTCCTACAATCAAACCTAAACTCTACACCTCACAGCCTGAACCCTCCACCCTGCTGTCTGCATCCTTAACCTTAAACTCCACATCTTAAATTCCCACATCTGAAACTCTCTTCGCAGTAATTCTGAATCGTTTAATTCCCCCGCATCAACCATAAACTCTGAGCTGTGAACTTTCAGAACCAGTAGAAAAAGTGCTTTCATTTTTGTGACGGTAAATAACGGTGGTTATTTTGTGTTTCCTGTCTTAGTGATAAACTCTTCCCAGCATTTGGTTTCGGAGCCAAACTTCCTCCAGACTTTCAGGTCAGCTCTCCAACCAACCAATCACAACGTTGCTCTCTGTGACTTAAATTGGTTTCTCAAGTGTGACATTGTTCTGAAATGGTTTTATTTGTTTAATTGTGCAATTTGCTTGAACTGAGCTTTAAGAAAATATGAAAATTGGAATAACCTCATTTTTCTGAAGAGCCAATCGGAGTAGAGCGTATATCGATTGTCATGTCTAATGAATTGTTGTTGTTTTTCTTGCAGGCGGCCCACCACGAGTTTGCGCTCAACTTCAACCCCACTAACCCGTACTGCCAAGGTACACACATTCAAAATGTTACTCAAGCTAAAATAATAGTTCTTGTTCTGTAGAAAAAGTAACTTATTTGGTTGTAAGTAGTTTTAAACAAATCTTTGTCTTATGATAGTCACTTTAATAAAGGCCTTTCTGTCTTGACTGCCATGTGTAGTTGGTTGTTTGACCAGCAGATGGCGTGTAAAGCACTGCTAATAGCCTGTTTTCTATTTTCACATTTATCAGGATTATTTCAGTCGCCCAAACAAATCTAGATCTGTTCGTCCTCACTGCTTTTCCTCTGTGTCTCAGGTGTCGAGGGGATCATTGACGCCTACAGGAAGGCTTTACCTCAGCTCAGACTGTCTGGACCCACAAACTTTTCTCCCCTCATCAACCACGTCGCCTCCATCGCCACCAGCGGCGCACAGGCCAACAATGCCTCTGTGAGGAGACGCACAAGAACACACAATGAAATAAACCAGAAACACACACTCAGCCTCTTACTTAAGTCTGTGTCTCTCTGCAGCAATACTTTGTCCTCCTCATCCTCACTGACGGTGAGATCACCGACCTTGACCAGACCCGGGACGCCATCGTACGGGCGTCACGTCTGCCGCTGTCAATCATCATTGTGGGGGTGGGGCCAGCGGACTTTAAGGCCATGGAGCTCCTGGATGGAGACGACGGTGTTCTGAGGTCAACGGTGGGGGAGGCAGTCGCCAGGGACATCGTTCAGTTTGTCCCGTACAGACAGTTCAAAGACGTAAGGCCCTGTCTGTGTGTGTTAACAGGATCAAAGCAACACAAAAATAAATCTGTTTCATTTAAAAGAGTTTGATGGTTGAGTGAGTGTGAACATGGAGAATGTTTCCTCTTTCATTCCCACTCCTCACCCTGAACGTCTGTTCTGTGTAACTTTGGTGAATGGGTTCGATCTCCTGTGAGAAGAACCGACTGAGAGTCACAGCTTCAACTGTCAGAATCAGCTCCAGCAAGTTGAAGAGTGAAGCTGAACTTCAGATCGGATAAAAAAAAAACTTGGAAGTTATTAAAAACCATAACAAAATCCACCTTGACACTAACGTCTCATCTCTCTGTCTCTCTCCGTCTCCTCAGGCTCCCAAGGAGGCTCTGGCTAAGTCCGTCCTCGCTGAGGTCCCCAACCAGCTCGTCTCTTATTTCAAGATGAGAGGCCTTGATCCACCCAAACCTAAAGCTGCAGACAAATCATAAACCCCAACACGACCCCAACCTTGACCTGCCTGTAATCCCCACATCGCCCATGAAGCAGATTTCATTCCAGGCTCGGACCAACACCAACCCTCTCCTCTGCCGCCCCAACTCATAAAGTCGAGCACTCTTAAGGGATCAACCTGAAGTTTTTACTGGAGTCTTAGCCAATCACAAGGCAGGATACAGCTGTCAGCCAATCGGGGTGCCAGGGGAAAACACTCCAGTTTCCTGTCTTTTTTTTATCAGTTTGATAATCATATTATTCTCTCAGATAATAGTGGAGATTATAGATTTATTCCTTCTGCTGCTTCCACACCAACTATGCAGATCACGTGTGCACTTGCGTGTCAAAAAAATCATGGAGCCGCACACACACACACACAAACAAACACACACAACAGTTTCACCGTGTCACCAGATTTAATTATTGTTGCCATAGTAACAGTAGAAAGACACTGATCTGCTGAGAGCCGAACGTGTCAAAAAGCGTAACAGAAAACTTGATTTCATGCAATATTTGTTTTAATAACCACTCATTGCCATGGTGACACTCTGCACTAACAGTGTGTGCGGCTCTGTTTAGCTTTATTAATCAGGTATCAATACTTTGCACTTTGGGTGTTGAACTAAATTCTTGAAACTATCTTTATGAATGATATTCACTTTAACATAGCTTTACCACCGTAGCCTTATTATAGACTTTACTATAGACTCATAGACTTTAATGTCTATTTGCTGCTCAGCTGCTTCAGCCTGAACATATCTTTACTTCTATATCTATTCTACTATCGACCAGTAACCTGTGTTTCCTAAAATAGGAGTCACCCTCGTTTGACCAGAAAAGAGAAACTCTACTTTAGATTTGAACATCACAGTTTGTTACAAATGTGTTGTATGTTACAAATTAATTTAGACTCATTGCTGTGGATGTTAAAATAGCAAAATCAAAAGTCAAAGAGAATTTCTGTTTTCATATGTGGTTATTTGTTAAAACAAAGCTTCACATTCAGCCCAATGTCCTTTTTTCATTTTAAACATGAAGAAAAGGCATTTTACCAATGTTTCCAGAGTTAACGGGCAAAATTACGGAACTAACGACCTCCGACTAGCTCCATTGCTTACGACTAACTGCTATTAACCAACCAGTATAATAAACCAGCATGAGCATTGATATGTCTGTATGATCGCTGTCTGTGGGAATGCAACAATAAAACAACTTTGGTATAAAAAAAAATGTGTCTTTATTATGTTACAGTGGAAATAACAGCAGATCAAATATCACAATCCAGTGCAATAAGTATTATCTAAAATGACAGAGACCATATTTTAGAAAATTGTATTTAACATGTACTTTATTTTTTGTTTGGTCCATGTCCCTAGACTAACTTTGAGGAGATAGGGTTTATGAGCCATTCGGCAGCCAGCCACTATTTGAAAAGTAAAACAAGAAAGTTAATGAACTTAACACAAATATTAATTTAGGCTCAGGGTGTGTACAGAGACGTCTCTGCTTTTTTTAACATGAGAATCAAGCAATAGCGGCGTGGTGAAAAAAAAGCTGCACCTTTGAAGAAATAAGACATTGATGTACACGCACACACACACTGATGTGTATATATAAACACTGGTGTAGACTGTTGTTCTTGCCGTCAGGTTGACTCAGACCAGAGGATGTCTACAACTTGTCCTCGTAACAGAATTGGCTGCAATTGACCCGGAGGACATGAGGAGATCCTCACTGAATTAGACTAAAATAATAATTTATACATGTTTCTATACAAAAAGGCCACATTTTATTTTGGCAAATATAGTACTGATTATGTATCAGAACTGAAATGAAAAAAGTCTAATGTTGAACCCCCTCCTTCATTCAGAAGATGTTTCTGTTGCTCAAACCCACTGTGATGTAACTTCCTGTGTAACTTTGATCGATGAAGCTTTACATTGATTCATGGTTGCTTCTTTTCATAATAACAATAATAATAACCACGATGATGGTTCCTTTTGAATTTAGTCCCTACGTCTGTTGACGAATTGGAGCAACCTGGCGAATTGTTTGTCAGCAGAATTTTACTCAAACTACAGAAGAGATTTCCATCAAACTTGGTGGATGGAAGGGACACGGGCCCAGAAAGAAGCCATTAGAGATCAAGACAAAGAAGCAGATCCAGGAACAGGTTTTAAACTACAAGTAGCTCAAGGTTGTAGTTAATAGAGCTCTTGGGTTTTATCTATGTTTCTGACACAGAGGTGATGTCTTTCCTGGTTCTTGTTTTCCTAATATGATAAAACATTACTGCCTTCCAGCTTCAACACAAATACCAGACTTCATTAAAAAAAAGAGTAAATTTACAACTAACTTTTGTGCATTGGGTTTTCAGTGCTTTTCTTTGTTATTCAGCTCTTTTAGTTTGTTTTATTGAATCTAAGGAGCTGAGAACTGTAAATGTGTGTTTGTGTGCGTGTGTGTGTGTGTGCGCGTGTGTTTTAAGGAGGAAACTAGTTGAGCAACTCCATTTGCTTTCTCAAACATTAGAGAGGACCTGCCCTAACAGACGCACACACACATGTACCTCCCATCACACTGTTGGACAGCAAACACACACACAACAGTTGGTTTCAAACTGCTGAGGAGAGGAGGCAGAAGAGACGAGATGGGACGACTTTAGAGCGACGAAATGTCCAAAGACAGCTGAACGGATTAAATCAGCATCATGTCCATCAGTGTGAATCTGGGGAGGATCTCCAACCTGCCGGGACGTTCAGACAGAAAAGTCGAACTGTGTTTCAGAGGTCAGTAACACACACTCTGTCTTTATATACTATTAACTGAATTACGTCCAACAGTCTGTGGACTGTCCTGTCCATATACCTTTGTCTACTTTTGATCTGGTGTGTTTATACTGGTTTGGGCCCCTTTGTGTTTAAATACAAGTCATAATGCTACAGTATAAATTTTATGTTCTAACAGTAGTGAGCTTTCAGTTTTGTGTGACCGCAATGTAAAAAGTATTCAGACACTTTACTCAAGTAAAAGTAATAGAACGAGTATTTGATTAACTGTTAAGTCCAGCATCAAAAAGTAAATTCACTGTTTTGATCATTAAATTATAGTTTTCCAGCTCCACTGGTGGTTTTGGGCTGAAGATCAAAAAAATAAAGAACAACCTCCTCATGAACTGAAGGATATTATCCAGATTTTTCACTTTAGCATATGTACGATACTTTAATCCACATGTACTGGTCAGTTTACTGCTCTCTGATTGGGTGTGTGTTGCCGGTCATCAAAGGCTGAAGCGTCAGTACTGCTGTCATGGTAACTCGTCTGTGGGCCTTTCTGTTCTCCAGGTTTCATCCAAAAAACCAGAGTCCTGCAGAGTGAGAGCGTGGCCATCTTTGATGAGGTGAGTAAACCAGGCCGATGTGGTCTGTCTGTCACATTTGAACCAATCAGAACGCTAACGTCATTCACCACGTTTTTTTTACACTGAAGAAGGTTTGACGGTTGATTGGTTGAACCATCTTTGACGGTTACCGAAAGACCAACAACAAAAACAGCCTTCAGTGCCATTCCTTGTTCTGCCTGCAGTTATAGATCATAAACCCTGTGTCCTCCATGTTAGCAGATGGGACATGGACAAAACTTACATACAAGTGAAAACCCGACTCCTCTTTACAAATATAAAGTCAAAACATGTTCACTTCTCAGGCGATCGGTGAACTTCTACTGATGTCGGTCTGAAGTCTGTTCAGGTGGAAACAGGACGAGACACTGAGATTTCAGATCATGTGACCGTCATCGTATTTGTCCAGTGTGTGTGTGTGTGTGTGTGTGTGTGTTTGAGAGGGACAGCAGGTAGCTTATTTGTCTGCTTCAGATTGAAAGTATTTTAATGGGGCTGATAAAAGACTGTACCACTCCCACGGTACACACACACACACATGTAAATGTAAAAAACTCCTCCTTAAACACACACACACACACACACACACACACCTACCCTTGATGTAATTCTACATTTTTCACTCTGTAGAGACCAAAATTTGTAAAACAACGATTGAAACAACATTTGTGCAGAAACCACTAGTCTCTATAGATAGTTTCACCAAGTTGATCCTGACTGAAATATCTCAACAACTATACAAGGTATTCAGATCTAACTTTGTACAAACATTCATGGTTCTCAGAGGATAAATCATTATTACTTTTACTGTCCCATGATTTTTCCTCTAGCTCCATGAGGAGAGTGAATCTTTTGTTCTTGAGTGAAATGACTAAACAGATATTGGAAGGACTGTCTGAGAAATCTGTGCAGGCATTTATGTGTTCCCCAGAAGATCCATCCATCCATCCATCCATCCATCCATCCATCCATCCATTTTCTTTCACTCATCCACAAGATCATTCCTACCATATAACCTTTAACTATTTTTTGATCTATATAAACTTTAGGTTGTGTCCAGTCTTATAGAATGCGACTTTATTTTGAAAAATGCAATTTGAAACTAGTACTTTCTGATTTCATTGTGACTTTATGACATCACTGATCATTTTCTGCTGTAGATGGTCTATTGTTTGTGTAGATATGTTAAAAATATAGTTTTTAGGACAATATTTTTGTTGACCTTGAGCTTTAATGTTTGACCAATCAGCTCCAAAAGTGAATCATCTGGAGATACACTCCCCAGCACTACTCTAACTGAGTTTGGTGAAAATCTGTCCATGTGTTTATGAGTGATTTTGTACACAAACACTCACAGACAGGGGAAAAAACAATACCCTGTTTCTGGCTATGTCAGCAATCAGGGTAAAAATGTCGGTGCTGTACAACTGAAATGTAAATACATGAGTAAATACATTTTGAAAGAAAAATAATCGCTGTGCATCACATGCTGCTGGATAATCTTCTACTAAAGAGCTGGATCTGTACTAATTAATGCAAATGTCAATGAGATTTAGAAATATTCAGGAACAGAATCCGGAAGCATCAGTTTCCATCTGCTGAACTTACAGGTGGTTGAGTTTTGCATAAGATGGTGGATGAATAATTTTCACACCTCTGAATGCAGGCATCTCCATAGCAACCACCGCTGAGACTCATGGGTAATGTAGCTTTTAAAGCCAGTTGGAAAAACGTGACACATTTCAACCCGACGGCAAGAACATACAGATCAGTTCCTCCTGAAAACAGACAAACAAACAAACGTTGCGTGATTGATACAAAAGGAGAACGTATATGTTGAAGCGACGCCTCCGGCATTTTCTTTACATCACCACCTGTTTGTTGACATAAACACAGCACAGAGTGAGATAAGGTAATTACAGTAACCTTTGCGTGACGTGAACAGGGAGTTCTGAGTTTCTGAGTTTCTACGTGCAGCTTCTGAGTCAGGCTCTGTTTGTTCTTCAGGCGTTACCAGGTGTGTGTGTGTAGAACCAAACACACAACACAGTGATTAATGGTTGGTTGAGGAAATGTCCACTGTAAATACAGAAACAGTGGAAATTCATTCGATTGAGTAACAAATGCTGCCGTCGTTCATTCACTTGAGAGATTCCCTCTTGAGTTACAGCATGACGTCATCTCACAAGGCGACATACATGCTAACATGGACGTGGCTCTGAGGAGAACTTCAGACCCCCGGTTCCTCTCTGACCAATCACAGTGTGAAGTGGGTTTGAATGTTGGATTGTTTTGGCTGCTCAGACAAACAGATCCTGTCCTGACGGCTGCCTGCAGCACCTGACTGATGGTTGAGACAAAATGTGATAGATGCAAAAAGTCTTGAGTGATCATCCAGAACAGTTAACTCTTAAAAATAATAATGAATTTCCATGTTGAAAACTTGTCTGCATTAAATTAACAATGAACATAACCTCTCTCTCTCTCTCTCTCTCTCTCTCTCTCTCTCTCTCTCTCTCTCTCTCTCTCTCTCTCTCTCTGTGTGTGTGATTGTGTGTGTCTGTGTATGCAGTATTTTCGTTGGCCTCACTATGGCAAAGTGGTCAGAGATGAAGTTTTGTCCGTCAGTGTTTACAACTGCAGTAAAGTCTTCTCAAACAGGTAACACACACACACACACACACACACACTAACACAGAAACACACACACACACACACACACACACACACACACACACACACTATCATTCTGTTTGACTGAATTGAATTTACTAATTTAATGTGTGTATATTTGTGTGTGTTTGTGTAAAGACTGCTCGGCAAACTTGTGGTCAGTCTCCAGCATGTTGTTACCTCAGGGAGGCTGTTGCTACGGGAACCACTCACTGACGCCAACTACAGCTTGACTGACGTAAGGACACACACACACACACACACACACACACACACACACACACACACACACACAACACAACAAGTCCTTCAGACAATTACCGACACAAAATAAAGGGCCGATTGTTTTCCCCTGGTATTTTTGTGAGTTTGATATGAATCAAGTTTAATGTGGAACTTGCTGCCTCCAGGAAATAGCCATATGTCAGAGTTACGTAAATTAAACTACTAAATAGTTTTAAAGATTCACTTCAGTACTTTGTGAGAAAGTGTAGTGTTACACACGGTAGGTAGTGATTTACTGACACGTTTTTTCCCTCAAGGAAAAGATTATAAAATGATAAATGTCATATATATGTCAATATTGACTATGGGTAAAAAAGATTCTATCGTACACGTCCATAAATGTTCAAATTTTAATTCCATTTTTTATGGAAGGAAATTCTCACACACACTCACACTCTTGTATTAGAGAAAACTGACCCTGGTCAATATCACGTCTCTCTCTTCTCTCTCTCTAGATCTATATCGAGCTGGATATCAACTATCATCCAGTTGAGGGATCTGCAGGAGGATGGGTGGGACTTGACTTCCTGGACGTTGAAGAGAAAGATGAGTAAGTTCATGTCCACATATGACTGTAAACCTAACTTACCTTTTCACTCTTGATACTAAACCTGACTCTGGTTGTGGTGTGGATCAGGGACACAAACCTTCCAGTTCTTACTCACATCGACAGCAGTGTTAGAGGAGCACTTGCTCTCTGTTGTTTCTGGAGTCAGATGAGAAGATCTGTGGTCCAGTACAGAACCGGACTGAACAAATCTTTTTTTTTTTCTTGTCTCTCTCTCTTCCTGTCTTCATCCTCAGATCAGGTATGATCATCAGGAATGAAGGATTTGACGACCCAGAGAGGTGAGAGCTAACACCACTCACACATGCATTTTCTCAGCTATAGCAAGCCAATCGGTGTGGGAGGTGGTTACCAACATGCACGTCTTGGCAGTGTGGGAGGAGCGTGGAATACCTGGAGGAGGTTGGCTCAAAGGTTCAAAGTGAGGCGACAGTGCTAACCACTGCACCAACATGCCACATACGAACACGGAAAATAACTAGAATTGTGGCCCTGCAGTTCTATGCCTCTGCCAACCATTACCTTTGACCTTTGAGCACCGAAATCTAATCAGTTCACCCGTGAGTTCAAGTGTACTAAATTTGAAAGGATTTTATGGAGGTGTCTCTAGGATATCACGTTCACAAGGCAAAGAAATGTGTTTGTAAGGGTCACGGTGACCTTGACGTTTGACCCCCAATCACCAAAATTGAATCGGTTCATCTTTGAATCCTTGTGAATGTTTGTACCAATGGCAGATAGATAAAACAAAGCACACCAAATCTCTCTCTCTCCTGTCAGTCAGAGGAATTCCGTTCGACCAGATGAGCTCGAGCGGGAGGCCCGACGTCTGGGCCGAAGTCTGGTCATGACTGGAGATGAAGAAGACGACGACGACGATAACGATTATGACGATGACCTGGCGGACCTGGAGTCTTCCAACATCACTATCACTCCTCTGCTGAGGTCTGCTCACCGGGCTGGATCTTTACATGTGTGTTATCAACTCATCACAAACTCACCTGGGTGGAGTTAACAGTGTGTTTGTCTGTGTGTATCTGTGTAGTCGGTGCAGGCCACTGTCCAGAAGTGTCATCGCAGGAACACCCAGAGTACATAGCTTCCAGGTGAGGCCGTCTATCTATCCATCCATCCATCCATCCATCCATCCATTCATCCATCCATCCATCCATTCATCCATTTTCATTCCAACATGTAGCATATACAGTATATGTATCAGATGTTCACTGCTCATCACCAAACAGAGAATAGACACAGTTACAAACATTAAGTAAGTAAGTAAACATTTAACTTCCCCTGCCTGAAACATGACTCCTGAACTGCTGAATGTGTAAATAACCAACTCTTTGACAAAAAGTTAATTGAAGGCCATGCAAACACACAAGGGGATGATATGTCAAGGCTCACAACTTGTATCTGCTGCCCCCTAGTGACCAAAAACTCAGTTATTGCACCTTTAAGCATCAGAAAATCATAGCATGAAGATTCAACCCTGGTGTAGTCCAACACCCACTAAGTGTTTGTGTGTGTGTGTGTGTGTGTGTGTGTGTGTGTGTGTGTGTGTGTGTGTGTGTGTGTGTGTGTGTGTGTGCAGGTAAATGTAAACATCCTGGAGGCTCAGAAGTTGGTTGGAGTAAACATCAGTCCTGCAGTTTTCATCAGAGTGGAAGATCAGAAAAGACACACAGCGACGCAGAAATCGACCAACTGCCCGTTCTACAACGAGGTACCGCAGAGTGGAGAGTACAGTTGAATACTCTACAATACAATCCTATACAGTAGAATACAGTAGATTACAAAAAGTATAATGTAGTGCAATGAATACAGCTGTTTTCCTCTCATCCTCTTTCAGAACTTCCAGTTTGAGTTTCAGGAGGCTCCACAGATCCTCTTTGATAAAGTCATAGAGATAAAGGTCGGTTGTTTTGTCTTTACTCATGTTTCTACTGCTGTTACCATGGTGACAGACCTGAGCATGATCAAACTGAACACCTGTGATGTCACCTCCTCTCAGGTGTTCCACAGAAGGACTCTGGCCTTCCTGATGACCCACATTGGAACATTTAAAATTGACATCTCCACCATTTACAACCAACCAGGTACCAGTACCGCTCACATCGTGAGTACTCTGATTCAAATACTGCGGTACTCACTGACTTCTGACATCTCTGCATTTCCAGATCACCGCTTCTACCAGAAGTGGGCACCTCTCACTGACCCGGCAGACACCAGATCAGGGATCAAGGGTTACGTTAAGGCTAGCCTCAGTGTGTTTATGAAGGGAGATGCTCTGAACATGCCCAGTCTGCTGCCAGGCTCCACGTCTGGGGCCAGTGAGGATATCGAGAAGTCAGTAGTATTTGCCTCGTACAGTACTGCATGTACAGTATTAAAATATAATATTAATCATCATCTTCACTCTGATCACAAATAATTCACTAATACACAACTACACCACAAAAATCTAAAAACAGATGTGATGATAAAAGTCATGAGCACAGTTATGCCCCTGACTGCTGTTGTTATTCTTGCAGGAACCTGCTGCTCCCTCGGGGTATGGCTTCTGAGCGTCCGTGGGCTCGTTTCCGTGTTCGTATTTACAGGGCCGAGGGTCTGCCCACCATGGATTCGGGTCTAATGGCCAAGATGTCGAAGGTCACTGACCGGACAGTCTTCATTGACCCTTATGTACAAGTGACCTTTTCAGGACAACAGGTACTGAGATATTTTTATACAAATGTTACATACGTTTTACTCCAAGAGGCCCTCAGTGGGAGGAAGCACTAGTTGAGTGGTTGAGAAAGAACCTAAATGTACAAATGAAATTGTTTGCTCTGAGGATAGTTCCTGAGTTTAGCTTCTTTAGTTCCATAGTTCCTGAAATGTTAAAAAGGGGCTCTTTGTCTTTCTATGTGTATTCATGAATCCAGGGGGAGACATCAGTTGGTAGCGCCACCAGTTGTCCAGTTTGGAACGAGGAGATCAACTTCATTGAACAGTTTCCTCCTCTGGCGCAACGAATCAGAGTCCAAGTCCTTGATGACGCCAAAATGGGAGACATCGCCCTGGCAACACACTTCCTGGATCTGCAGCAGATTTCTGACCCCACCAGGAATGGTATAATTAGCATTTTACACGGAGAGAGCAGCCTTTACTTGCGTATCGCCTGACTTAACAGGGGAATGTCTGTCTATCTTTTGTCTGCAGGGTTTAACCCCACCTTTGGGCCCAGTTGGGTCAACCTGTATGGTTCTCCGAAGAACTCCACCCTTGGAGACGTCCACCAGGTAAATCAAACTCAACATTTAAAGAAATACACATCTTCACTTTCTTGTAGGGTTGGGTGAAAAAGTCTTGGTGTTCTATTGCCAAGAATCCAACAAAGACTCCAGGGAGTCATTGCATATACAGAGGTAGTCTGGCACATTGCCCCAACAAACCATAATTTGGGTAATACCTGTTTTTCCTCCAGGCTTTGAACCAGGGTCTTGGAGAAGGAATCTTTTATCGTGGTCGAATCCTCCTTGCCCTCAGTGTGGAGGTCTACGCCTCACCGGCCGCTGCCGTAGCAGATACAGGCTCAGTCTCCCTGGGAAAGGTGGCCACTTCCTCCTTTTCTTCTATAACAGTAAAGCTCTGTGTACACTTATAACACCTCAGAGTCAGGATGTTATTACTTATGTAATCACAATATCTAATGAAATCTTTTGTGACCTTATCAAGACTCACCTGAACTCTTCTGATGTCTAACTTCATGGGCTCATATTTCTGTTTTCAAAAGGTGAAAGGAAAACTGGGGAAGCTTGGAATGAGGAGGAAGAGGAGCAGCAAGAAGAAGGAGAAGAATGAAGGTCAGTGATTCAAAGAGAACCTCTTTTCCAACATTTTTCTTTGAGAAAAAGCCTTGATGAGACACATTTTCACTTGGGCCCTGTTCAGTACACAGACAGGTCCAGGACACTGCAAATGCCATTATTTTTTCATATATGCAGAACTATAGCATGAAACAGGATAACCAATTGCTTGTTTTTGCTATAGCATCCACAGTTGCCAGTGGATTTCTCAGTGAGTCAGGAGATGCAGGAGTTGAGGTACCAGAATCTATTACCGTGGAGACTGAGGAGATCCACCCTCTCCCTGAGGTCAGTGCCCTCATCACCGGCACCATTTGTGTTTATGAACATTCACTATCAAAGATTTCTTCTGTATGGCGTTCTTCCAGACTTTCAATATCTATTTGGTTGTCCTGCTCGTCTTTCTTTCTTTATTTGTTGCTCATCTTTTTGAGAGTGTGACGTCCTGCATCTCTCAGATTTGTCTTTGTTTTTCATCCTCAGGGTTTCCTGGGGGAAAGGGAGGATTTTCTGCTGTTTGCATCTCTGTTTGAAGTCACAATGATAGACTCGTCTGTAGGAACCAGACCACTGACGTTTGAACTCTCCATAGGTAAAAAGTGTATTCTATATCCTGGTTGTGAGAACCATTTAATCACAGATATGCATGTACCAGGACATACACAACAGCAGCTCAACAATAATTACTTTAATTAACCTGTCCAACCATAAATATATTCAACACTATAACATAAGTCAAAGGAAAGCACAATTCAGAGGCTGACACTGAAGAAGATTTGACAGTTTGACAATTTTCGTGAAAAATTATATCAATAATCAATCGATTATCAAAATAGTTTTCCGAAGAGTTGTCCATAGAGAACCAAATGTGAGCTGTAGGCAGTGATGATTAAATATAGCTGCCAATTAGGTATTGACTCGGGTTTGGAGATGCAGGTTATACTCGACATAAGTTATAGATCAGTTCAATTTGGGGAATTTGTGCCTTCGGGCCTGAGTCGGGATCTGATGCCAGTTTAAAAAGTGTCACCAGACCATTGTGGCTACCTGGAGTTATGGGAACTGAATATTAGTCCTTGGGATGGTGCTCGTATAAAAATAGTTTGCTTGGCACATGGATAATACATCCACAGTTAAGATGGGGAATTGTCAATATCAAACCCCTGAGCTTCACCAGCTGTCCTGTTTCTCACAGGGAATTATGGGAAAGCGGTGGGGATTGGGAGATCCAAGAAGAACCAGAGCAGGGAGGAGCTGAGAAGGAGCAGAGAGGAGCTAAGGAGTAGCAGGGAGGATCTGAGTGAGGAAGCACAGGGTCTGCTGGAGTCAGAGGAGGAGCTCGACAAGGAGGAGATGCTGAATCTGGAACCTGAGAACAGATCATTGTCCACTCCTATGAGACCCCAGGCTACTGAGTATGACAGGTAAATAACCTCTGCACCTACATGGGGGCAGGATCAGGAGACACACTAAGGTTGCTTGAATAAGCTCCTCAGCCACCTCCTTCAGCTGCTCCTGGGTGATACCTAAAGACTTCTTGGCCAAATGGGAAAGAGTCTCTCATGGCCAGGATCCATGAAGTGGCTGCAGAATCCCTAATCTGTGCACTTTATCTTGAAAAACTTATTTCATAGATGTTCTTGCATTGCTCTTACTTCGGGCAATTCAAAGTTGCCTTTATGCCCCCCTGTGCCTCGGTAGGTAGAACTAACACCACCATCCACCTTCCAATTTTCTGCCACTTGTTCAAGGTAAGCCCAGGGACAGCATGCCAAATAAAGAAGCCTATTTATACTTCTTCCCAAGCACCGTCTGGTTATTCCCGGACCAGATGGGATAGTCTCTCCAGTATTTACCTTGGTTTGTCTGAGTCCTCAAACCCGGCCTCTTCCACAAGTGGCATGGCAGTAAGGTTTAAGAGTTTCTCAAAGCTTTCTGTTCCCCTCACCAACAGTATCTTCAGTCTAGGTCAGCAGTCTGCTTCCCACGTGTTAAGCCCTGCCTCTCCTTCCTGCATTGTCATACAGTTTGCCAGGACTTCTGTCAGGCCAATTGAAAGTCCTTCAAAGGGTTGTTTGTGTGTTTGATCCCAATGGTTTGACCACTGTGTTGCCAATGCCATTTACCATAATATGGTAGCAATTCTTGGAGAGATAAATACTGCACAATACTGCCCACTACTTATCTGTCTGTCTCTCAGGTCATACCAGTGTCTTCCCCTCCAGCCTCCCTCCATGAAACAGAAGCCTTGTCTGTTTGTCTGGAGTCAGTTTGAAGATCACAGCTTTCGTCTCAATCAGGCAAACTGGCTTAGCAAGATGGCCGACAGGCTGGTAAGGCACAAATTATTAATTTCTTTGACAAATAATACAGAATGATGTGATGTGTCTGTGGTCATGTCTTCTCCACTGCCCCGTAGGAGTATGGTCTTGATGAGGTGGAACGACTCCTGAGGAGGCCGAAGAGTAATGCGAAGGAACGTTTGGTGGCGGTGCTCCTGGAGCTCTTGGCCTCCTGCAAGTCAGTTCCCTTTCGTAGAGAATAGTTTGATTTGTCCCCACAACTACGTAACTGGCTGTACCCCTGTCTGTCCTTATCGCTGTCTGTCTTCCTTCCTTTAATCCTCTTTATCCTCTTGTCGGTTGTCTCCCTGCAGGCAGTTTACTGTTTTCGCAGAAAGGAAGTCTCAGTGTCGTCCCAACAACCTTGACAGATGCAGGAAGGAGTTCATCAAGAAGAATTTGGTGAGTCTGCTCTCTCTCTCTCTCTCTCTCTCTCTCTCTCTCTCTCTCTCTCTCTCTCTCTCTCTCTCTCTCTCTCTCTCTCTCTCTCTTTCTCTCTCTCTGTCTGTACCTGTCACTATATAACTACCTACCAACTGAATGGCTGACTGTCTCCAGGTCCTGCTGGCCAGACAGGCAGTGAGGGCCAGACGTAGGATAACCAGGCGGCTGGCCAAACAGCGGTTGATGGATACCAGGAAACTCCTGAAGAAACTCCGCCTTCTGGCTAAAGAGGTCAGAGAGAGATCACCATAGGTCACCATAAATATAGCAAAGATTGCAATATGTATCATGTTTGAGGTCTGACCTCCCACCCCCAAACTACACCCTTTCCAGCCCCAGAATACCATCCCGGATGCGTTTCTGTGGTTACTGAGTGGAAGCAAGCGATTGGCTTACATCAGAATCCCTGCCCACTCCATCTTTTTCTCATTGGTGGAGGAGCAGAAGGGACGAGACTGTGGCCGAGTCACCACCCTGTACATGAAGGTATCTAAAATTATCAAGGACCCTTGTTGTTCTGTCTCTAAATCATCCATGACACATATAGTTCTAAAAGTCATTGCTGACTGTCACCATTCTTTTTCTAAAATCATAAATGATGTTCATTGTTCGGTCTTACACATCACTGACGACCACTTGTCTATGAAATCATCTATGGTGCTTGGCATTCGCTTTCTAAAATCACAGATTATGCTCACTGCTCCGTCACTAGCATGATCGATATCATTCACCATCCTGTCTCTTACAGGCTCAGTGTTACTTCTCTAAAACCACTGATAACGCTTGATGTTCCATGTTTAAAATCCTCTAGGATGCTCATCTTTCTGCCTCAAAATCATAGATGACAATCATTGTTCTCTCTCTAAAAACATCTTTGGCCATTGCTCTTTTGTCTCTAGAATCATCAGTGAAATCATTAGTCTGTGTTTCTGTCCATTCTTTCAGTCTCCAGGAAGTTCAGCAAGGGAGATCTTTGCTAAGCTTGAGGTCTACCTGTGGCTTGGTCCATCCAAGTACAGTAAAGAGGCAACCAAAAGCTTACCGGAGGAGTTCCTGCCGGTCTATGAGGAGGAGGCGGAGGAGCAGAGGAACCTTGACACTGCAGGGAGGAGGAAACTTCCTGTTAGTTTGTCCTGCCAGGGTGAGTCAGCTGACCTCCAGCAGGAGGATTGATGATGATATTTCTTGTGTTGTCTGTACTTAAAAGAAAATACCAAGACTTGCATTACGTCTTAGCTCGACTCATCATCGGTGAAAGTAGATCTTATTCTTTGCAGATAGCAGGTACTTCCAACTACGATGTCACCTGTACCAGGGGCGTGGCCTAATTGCAGCTGACGACAACGGCCTGTCAGATCCCTTTGCCAAGGTTCTTTTCTCTACCCAGTGCCAGGTCACCAGGGTAGGTACAATGGTACAATCGTCCCATTCATAGAAAGGTTCATTTCTTCATTCTATTCAATAACATACTGTCACTGATTCAAAATTCTGAGCCTGATATGTGAAATTGGTGGAGTGCCCCTTTAACACATAGGTATTTTATACTTATTCTCTGTGTTTGTGTTTACGTGTGTGTGTTGTCAGATGTTGCCTGACACGCTCTCTCCAGCCTGGTGTGAGTGTTTGTTGTTCGACAGAGTCCTGCTGGAAGGAACAAGGGAGGAGCTCCAACGAGACCCGCCCCTCATCATCATCAACGTCTTTGACTATGACTCAATGGTGACACTGACCTTCTTCTTCTTCTTCTTAGTATTGTTACGAAACATTCATTGACGAAATGCTGTTAAAACAGCCTCTGTGTTATGGTGTTTGTGTAGGGTAGTCCGAAGCCGCTGGGTCGGGCGTTTGCAGAGCCAGAGTTTAAACCTGTGGAGCAGTTCTACCAGAGGCCCAACCTCCATTTCTTTGACATCAACTTGGGAAGGGCCCCTGCCGGCGAGCTGTTGGCTGCCTTCGAGCTCATCGAGCTGGACTACTCTGGGTTTGGAGAGGTGACACCTGTTAATCAATAAATCAATTGCTTAGTGTCTCTCTCTTCCATAGATGTGCATATCAATTGAAGTAGACTCCAGGTCTTGAATAAGAAAAAGTGTCACGTTATTAACAAAAACACAATATACTTGAATTAATTCCAGACAGTGAACTAAACTCTCATCTCGCCCCTGCAGCCCTGCCTCCCCAGCAGTACAGACCCTCAGGAATTGACCTACATTGAGGAGGAGAGATATTACATCATCCCAGAAGGAGTCCGACCTGTTCTGAAGACCTTCAGGATAGAGGTCTCACACATGCAAACTCACCGTATTGTGTATTAGTGTTTATCGGACAGTAGGCTTATAGGTGTGCATTTGTGCTCAGGTGCTGTTCTGGGGTCTGCGAGAGCTGAAGAGGGTGCAGCTCTTTGAGGTGGAGCGCCCCCTGGTGAGGGTGGAGTGTGCAGGAAGACAGCTGGAGTCTGAAGAGGTCGAGAACTACAAGACTCACCCCAACTTTAAAGAGCTGGTCCGCTACATTGACGTGGTCCGTTTATGTCATTACTGATGGTTATTGACATCAGTTGCTCATTTAGGTTGAAGACATACGTCTTCTTTCACTGAATATTTTGGGCACACTCTGTGTATCCATTGCAAGCATACAGCTAACGTCCTCCCTCTTGTTTTTCTGTCTGCCTTTCTGTTCAAATCAGGACCTGCCGGAACAGGCCTACCTCCATCCTCCTCTGACATTGTTTGTGGTTGAGCATCGAGCCTTCGGTCGACTTGCTCTAGTTGGGTCCCACGTGGTCCAGAGTCTCATGTATTATGCCCCACCTGAGCTGGGGGGGAGGGAAGAGGAGGAAGATGACGAGCCTCAACCAAAAGGTAAGAACTACCCATTGACAGACATAGAAATGGATGTAGACTCTGGGTCCAGAAACTGAAGCTAATGTGGTAGTACCTGAAACCTGTTTTCTCTGCAATGACCAGCGAAGATCGAAGTCAGTTTCTATAGAAGTCCATAAGAAAATGGCTCTACTTCTCACTCGATTTATAAAGTCAGTAAACTTTTTCCTAAGGAACGTTATGGTCCAGTTTCAAGTCTTCTTCAATACAGCATTATGGTCATTTAGTAAATTATGGTCCCATTTAGAGTCAAATTGATGATAAGGAGCTTGTGGTTGACTTCTCTTCTGAAGTTTAAATGGACACTGTTTTCTTTACCAGCGGTGAGGCGGAACACAGTGAACGTCAACACTCTGTCCACAGTGAAGAAGATGGGACTCAGCACCCTGACAATCAAACAGTCGAAGATTCCCTACAACCCCATGAAGCTGGTTCGCGTATGTTGATTAACCTCCTTCACATTCTCCTCTGGTTACAAAAATACACCTGAACTGAAATTTAAACCAGATTTGAACCAAGAGAGATGAAAGATTGTGTTGATGTTGACAATTTTCCCGCTGTCTCAGTCTCCTCTGAAGAAATTGATGACAAAGGGGGAGGAGCTGGAAGAGGAGCTGCCAGAGAAGGAGGAGTTGGACTGGTGGTCGAAATATTATGCTTCAGTGGACGAGCTAGAGAGACAGGTGAGACTCCATTTGGTCCATCATGTTTTTAATTTGCCTTTCTGTATATACAAAAATAAAAAAAATAAAAAATTACATATAATAAGAGGACAAAAAAGAAAACATGAAAAAAAATATATAAGAAGAAATAATAGGGAAATAAACCAAAAACTATGTATTCATTATTTATTTGGTTCTTGTGCTGTAACGTATGAACATATTGTAGATTTTTGGTGATGTTGTGTATTTATTTTACTGTTGGGTAATATGTATTATATGTATTTAAAAGGCCCTTATTGGGACATGATTACCAGATAATTCATTTTAGAAAGGTCAACAACAGGCTACATGTTAAGATGGAGTTCCTTTACGTTGAACATATGTAAAAATACACATTACAATTTGAAGGAAGAGAAAAATTACACCAATCAATCAGTTTTTTACTCAGCATGTCTCTTGATTGTCTGCAGGCTGCTGATGAACAGGATATGGAGGAACAAGCAGATGGAGGTACAGTTCATCTGGGTTATTTCAGATATAAATATATACGTATTTATTTTCAATATTTTGTTATGTTGCTTCCTTATAGGCTATAATCATTAACTTACAGATTCTTTTCAGATGGAGCGAATCTGACCATGGCGAACATCGAAGAGGAAGAGGAGGAAGTTGTGGTGATTGAGATCGAACCTCCCAAGCGCAAGACGATCGCCACACTGAAGGTGTGTGACATCACTGTGATCAACAGTTTACAGTTCAGGCTGCACCGACGTCAGCGGCGGAAAAACACTGAATCAGATGTGAAATATGATTTAATACCAGTCTAATTCTCGTCCCAGGTCAGGTGAATGCATAAAGACAGAAATGTAATCTTCCTGTGTGTGTGTGTGTGTGTGTGTGTGTGTGTGTGTGTGTGTGTGTGTGTGTGTGTGTGTGTGTGTGTGTGTGTGTGTGTGTGTGTTTGTGTGTGTGTGTGTGTGTGTGTGTGTGTGGGCTCAGCTGTATGGAGGTGATCTGGAGTCAGAGTTCAGTCAGTTCCAGGACTGGCTGCAGATCTTCCCGCTGTATAAAGGCAAAGCGAGCACTGAGGACGAGGCTGAGGACGAAGAGGAGCGGTTGATGGGGAAATACAAGGTACCGTGGACGGAGAGGTTCTAGTCTTTCTTTCTGTTACTCTGATACCAGGTGTTCATTACTCTGTCCTCTCTGTCCTCAGGGCTCCTTCTTGGTTTATCCGATTGATTTAGAAGACAGAGAAGAAACCAAGTGTCAGATCACAGATGGAATCCCCAAAAATTCACCCATCAAAGTCTTAGTCCGAGTCTACATTGTCAAGGTACTTGTCATTCTGTCTACCACCGCTTGTCTTTGTCTTAGTTACTTGTGCTTTCCACATTTTATGCCTCTGTGCCGGTGACATCCAGTTGCTTATGGCATCATGTTTTCTGGTTGTCCATCCGCCTGTCACAGCCTTGTGAACACAGTTACTCAAGAACGTCTAGAGGGAATTTCTTCAGATTCGGTACAAGCAATGCCCTATGAACGCATTTTAAGAACGACTCGAGAAAATCCTTTGAAATTTTACACCAATGTTCACTTAGACAAAGGGATTACATTTTTAGATTTTGGTTGTCAAAGGTCAAAGTTTTTGGTCTCTTTTTCAAGTTTTGACCAGTTGTTATTTGGAGAAAGATGATGTCATTATGTCAAAGGTCACAGTGACAACCACATAATTCTTGTATATAAACTTTTTTTAAGGATGCTTTTCATTTTTCTTTCATTCAAGAAATTCAATTATGTGCAGAAATCTGAGATATGAGAGTTTGCTTCTACAAAGGAGCCATTTTTCCCCTTTAACCCTGCTGGTACTGTGTTTTTCACTGTGAGCTTTACTTTGTGTTCTACCGTGTCTGTTTGTGTCCAGGCCACCAGTCTGGCTCCCACAGACCCGAACGGTAAAGCTGACCCGTACCTGATGATTCGAGTCGGACAGCAGAGTCTCGACACCAAAGATCGATACATTCCCAAGCAGCTAAACCCCACGTTCGGAGAGTGAGTACCTGTTTGTACCACCTGTACCAGTCCAACCGCCTATGACTGTCCAACTGTCTGTCTGACTTTGTCTTTCAGGGTGTTTGAACTCACCGTATCTTTCCCACTGGAGACAGAGCTGGGTATCATGGTGATGGACCACGACCTCATTGGTGCTGATGACGTCATTGGCGAGACACGGCTCGACCTGGAGAACCGGTTCTACAGCCGCCACAGAGCCGGCTGTGGGCTGGCTCTCTACTATGACACGTTAGTGCGACCACATCACATTAGTCTATGACACGTTACAAAAATGGACAGAGTAGAAAAGACCACACACGAGGACTGTGACACCTGTGACACCTCAGTACTAGTAGTAGGACATATTAATACCAAAACTATGACAAATTAGTACTAGTACTGCAACATAAACCTCTCAAAGCTACATGTTTCTCACAAAACACATTAGTACCAGAAATGAAATACATGGACACATTAGAACTCATTAGAACATTATGACACTTAAAGTTCCAAACTAGGAAACAATACAGTACTTTAATTTTGTTAAACACGTGAAATAATAGTAGTCTATACTTATAGAGGAAATTTAAAATCCAGATTACAAAATAATTCACATTTAAAAGACAATAGCTATAATAGAGGAGTGGCTCTCTGATACATGTTTTTCTTAAGAGGAGACAGTCGACATGATTTCCTCAGGCAGATGGTTCCACAGCCTCAGGGCCCTGACTGCAGATGCTCTGTCCTCTTTAGTTCTCAGTCGGTTTCTGGGACAGATCTCAGGCCTCTGATCACGTCTCTTGTTTGTGATTAAAAGCCCGACGACTGAGTTCTGCCCAGCTTGGAGTCGATCAATAGATTTTTGGTTTAGTTGGGAAAAAGGTTGCTAGATGAGATGAAGACATGTAGGATGGTCTCTGTGAGGTTTAAAGATAAAATAGAACATATGTTTGGAATATTTCGAAGACTGACAACTATGGAATATTTGCACTGGTACTACTTGTTGAAAAACACTTTATTATCAGTATTTATCTACCTGTCTGTCTCCCTCTCTCTCTCTAGGGATGGCTACAATATTTGGCGGGATGCAAAGAACCCGTCCGCCATCTTGGCCGAGCTCTGCAAAGAGAACCGCATCCCGTCTCCGGAGTACAGAACATCTCAGGTCAAAGTCCTCAACAAGATCTTCAAAATCCCACCAGACGCAGTACCTGAAGGTAGGACAGACAGACAGACAGACAGACAGACAGACAGACAGACAGACAGACAGACAGACAGACAGACAGACAGACAGGGAGACAGGGAGACAGACAGACAGACAGACAGACAGACAGGGAGACAGGGAGACAGGTGGTGAGATAAGCAGGTAGAGAAACAGCCAATTAGTAAAAGTGGAGGAGAAGAGCGTATGATTATACCTCTGTGGACCCACATTCAGAATATATCATGTACTGGTATTGCTACTACGACCTGGCTCTACTGCTTCTGCTAACACAACAAACTGTATAAATGGCTCTAACTCTAGACTGTTGTTGTTGTTGTTGTTGTCAGGTCTGCTGAAGAAGAACCAGCTCTCTCCAGAGGAGCAGGCAGAGATAGAGGAGCACGCGGCCCTGAGTGTGCTGCAGCGCTGGGGGGAGATGAGCGAGTTCCTCCCTGGCGCCATCCGTCTGGTCCCAGAGCACGTGGAGGTCCGGTCCCTGCTGAACCCGGACAAACCTGGACTCCCACAGGTGATCACAGCACAAACAAGCACAGTCACGCTCAACCACAGTAATGACACCATTATGTTACTGAAGTGGTTTGTGTATGTGCGTGTTGCAGGGTTACCTTCATATGTGGGTGGACATGTTTCCTAACGATGTCCCAGCCCCGCCCCCTGTTGACATCAAGCCCCGCCTACCTGAACAGTGAGTCAGTCAAGTACAGTAGAATGGAACTGCAGGAGTGATAATATGTAACCTTTCGTTGTTCCTATGGCAACAGGTACGAGCTGCGCGTCATCATCTGGAACACGGACGATGTGTTTCTGGACGATGTCAACCCGTTCACTGGTGACCCGTCATCCGACATCTATGTTAAAGGGTCAGGCTCACACACACACACACCCTAACCCACTCAGGCACGCACACGCGTAATTCAAGCTAACCTAGCTATGGTAACAAAGGTACTTATCTGTGCAGATGGATAAAGGGACTGGATGGAGAGAAACAGGAAACTGACGTCCACTTCAACTCTCTGACTGGAGAAGGAAACTTCAACTGGAGATTTGTGTTCCGCTTCGACTACCTTCCAACTGAGGTAAACTCAGTTCAATTCAATAAGTGTTTCTGAGTATTTCCTGTTCCCTAGAGGATGAACCCAGACCTTCCCCGATGACTCATCATCTTTCCTGTATACATTAATGTCCTTTTCATCCCCACCACTGTTGTACTTCTAAGAAAAGCTAAATCATTATAATGGTGTTTGGTCATATTGTTGTTGTAATTAACACTGCGGCCCCTTGGAGGCGTTAGGAGGATTTTACTGAAACACTGTGATTTACAGTCTGGTTGTCTGTTAGTGTAAATGTATTAAATCTCTGGTCCTATAGAAAGAGGTGGTTTTTAAGAAGAAGGAGTCCTTCTTCTCTCTGGAGGAGTCGGAGTTTCGACAGCCGGCTGTTCTGACGCTGCAGGTGTGGGACTATGATCGCATCGCAGCCAACGATTTCCTGGGTGAGACACAAAATCCACTGAAACTGAATTTATTTACATTCTATTGATTCTTACTTCCTTTATTTCCACATATTTTAGTAAAAAAAATCTGTTATGATGATGTTCTCCTGATTTCTGGTCTCAAACAGAAATACTGTTTTCATTTTCTAACTCATTCTGATCTGTTGTCTCTTTTCTGTTCAGCTGCTTTCAGTGAACGGAACAACTAGAGATTTTTCAAATTAAAAGCAGTTGAAAAAGCACAAACTACATTTAATTCACCCGAGAAATCTCAGACACTGATATTTCCAATCTTGAACAAAAGAAATCAAAATTTGTTTTTAAAGTTTTAAAGTTTTAAATAGAATATTTCAGAGTTGCCTTAAAAGGGACCTGATTTGCTTTGAAGCAACTTTTTTTATTCGAGGTTCAGGGGTTAAAACAGTTCTAAAACAACCAAAATCTTCTTCCTCTTGCTCCTCATCCTCCTCATCATCTTTTGTTCGTCCTCCCCCAGGCTCCATCGAGCTTCGTCTCAGCGACATGGTGCGAGCAGCAAAGTCGTCCGGTCAATGCTCGATCGGGATGGCGAAGGATCGGGCCAGCCCCCGATTCTCCATCTTTCGTGCCAAGAAGATGAAGGGCTGGTGGCCACTGACCCGCCTGAAGACGGCCGAGGACATCGAGAAGGAGGAGAAGGAGAAGGAGGAGGCCAAGAAGAAGGGAAAGAAGAAGAAGAGCAAGGACAAGAGGACAAAGTTGAAACGGGAGCAGCTCCAGTACACCGACAGCAGCGGCAACACCTTCCTGCTAATGGTACAAAAAAACCTGACTCCTAAATATATTTGCATTTCTGCTGTAACGAGATCTCTGCAATCTGTAATTTGGTAATTTTGGGTTTATGCATTTGAATTTGAGTAAGATGACGAAGGGCATTTGGAGCCAATGCAGATTTTTAGATAACTTCCTTTCCATGGTATGGTTTTAATGTGTGAAACTTGGGAAGCGTAACGTGGAAGTAACTGGACATTATGTGGGATTAATATTAGTCTTACAAAGAAAAAGTATACGGTGGAAATGTGCATTATACAGAATTTACCATGTGAGACATTACAGCTCTGGTTATTTCACCCACCTCAGTGTTTTCCATGAGGAAAAGGCCTTTATTTGAAAAACCTCTTTTTATTTAACAGTGTGCAGCGCTGAAGTTAATGTAGATGTAAAAACCAAGTCTAATCCAAACTGCTCTTTTAATACTCGTGTGAAGGGGAAGGTGGAGGCCGAGCTTCAGCTGGTGGCATTGGAGCAGGCGGAGGCCAACCCTGTGGGGCGGGCCCGCAAAGAACCGGAGCCTCTGGACAAACCAAAGTACGACACGCACACACACCCACATACACACGCACACACATAACACACACACATGTAGGCACCAATTTTTTACATGAATAGTTTCCTTGCTGAGCAGCAGTGCGGACTGCCAGAGGCTCATATTAACTTCAAATAGACTTCTGAGTATAGTTTTTCACAGAAGAGAGACTGTTGATTTCCACTGTCACTACTTGTGTTTTAACTTTTTAACTTTGCAGCAGTTTCATTCGAGTGCATCAACGTCATTGTGAAATTTATCAGTTTTAAATGCTAGTGTGACATGAAGCCTGCTGTAGTGTGACCAGTCTCCTGTCGTCCCCCCAGTCGTCCAACCACCAGCTTCAACTGGTTCGTCAACCCGATGAAGACCTTCATCTTCCTCATCTGGAAGAAGTTCAAGAAGTTCATCATCACTGTGATTATCCTCGCCATCCTTGCGCTCTTCCTCGGCCTCATCGTCTACACGCTGCCACAGCAAATCTCCGCACTCGTCATCAACGGATGAAGAAACGTGCAGAGTGTTCATCACCTCCAGCTCCACCATCATGTCCCAGCACAGGTTTCTCAGTTTACGACTAACTGGCGTCATATTCTCTCCTCCAGCCGATCACTGTGGAACTCAATCATGATTTAATACATTCAGCCTGGACTTCACTACATTACCCAGCGTCCCCACTGATCTGAGGATGATTGAAGTATTTAGGATTCTCTTTTACTGTCATTCACAACCAGAGAAAATTACTGGACACCTTTTACTTCATGCTTAGCCTATATACATATTAATATAATGTCATTTAAATATTATTACTGTGTAGCATCACTGGCCAAACTTACATCCAACAAATAAGCACTTTTCCAAAACAAAAAGATTCACACTATTGTGTACAAGTTTAATTTTGTTGATTAAATACAGTTGTTGTTGCGAGTTTCTTTTTAATGTTAAAAGCAAATAAATAAGTAAAATAAAGATGCACTGACAGAGAGCTGAAGTTGATATTTTCATTCATACCAGTTTCAGAAAGATCAATGTGAATGTTTGCTGCTATTTCTGAGTGAATAAATAAATAAATATGAATATCAGTTAGAATGATTCTGTCTGTTTGAAGGCAGTGAAGAGAAAACCCACAAATATTCAGTTATTAATTCCCCAAATGCATTGTGACAAATGAATGTAAAATGAATATTATTTCATATTCATTTAAGATTAAATTATCTTTCATTGTAGTAACCAGGGGACGAACTGGATCCGTATCAGATCAGAATGGCAGGAATAGGAAGTGGACAGGCTCACATGTGTTTCATCCTCTGGAGTCCGAACCTTTTTACTCGTAGATAATTCAGTGTAATAATGTGGAAAAACACAGTTTGACAGATGAAGCTGAGTTAAAGTCAGGACTCAGCCTCCAGACTCCAAACCTCCTCGTCCTCGTCTTCAGTCTGAACCACAGGAAGTCTGAATGGTTTGTTTACAGACGCCGGCTGCGATTGTTTCCTCTGAGACTCTGATGATGATGACGGATCATGTGGAGATGAATGTTAACTCGTGTCAGAGACTAGAAGGGAAGTTACATGTGAAAACCAGTGAACAGTTTGGGTTGTGCTGCTGTTCGAGGAGTCCCTCTCTGCTTTCTGCCATGCTAGCTTCAGAGATGGTTACGTCACTCTATCTGTTTTCTGAGTTTTGTTTCTGTTTATAGACAAACCAGTCTGAATAAAACCATATACACCCAAGTGATTTTCATATTATGTTAAACAAGTTTCTTTCTTTCTGTCTCTAAAACAAAACAACTTCTTTTTTAATGTGCTCTAAGTAAAATAAAATAAAACCATATACAGCAAAGTGATATGGTTGTTTCTGTGTAAAGTATTTTTTCTTTCCTCTCTCTCTTTCTTTCTGTTTCTCTAAAACCAAACTAAATTTCCTCACTGTGCTCTAAATTAAATAAAACCCTGAGAGCAGGTTTGACAATAATAAAACAGTCCTGTATTAGATGGTAGTTTATTATAAGGACCTTCATTCCTGTTCCCAGTTTGCCTCTGTGTTCTAAATAAAACGTATTAAAACAGTGATGGTATTATGGTATAACAATGTATAATAATATAATATATAATAATATATAATAATATTATTTATTATAAGGACCTTCATTCCTCTTCCCAGTGCACCTCTGTGCTCGGTCAGCAGGGCGCGCCGCCGTGCACCGTGAACGCGCCTGTCCATGCGGTGAGAATAAAGGAGGAAACGCGGAGAAAAGCAGGTGATGGAGGAGAAGAGATGAATCTGAGGAGGAGACACCGGACGCATCCTCTCATCTCTACCCGGCCCCGGTGCCCCGAGCTCCGGTTCCCCGCTCGGCTGCTCCGCTCTTTGTCAGCCGGCTCTCACGCGCAGACCCGGGCGGGTTAGTGAGGCTGCTCCTCCGGATGAAGACTCAATAATCTGAAAACCTTCATGAATTCTATTTTAAAATACTTCATATTTAAAATACTCTGTTTTTTTTACCGTGGAGGCTGCGCCCGTTCAGATGATTTCTCCTGCGGGGTTTTCTCACCTTTTGTTCGGAGGAAGAAGCGACTGATGCTGCGGTGAAGTGACCGAGGAGGAGGCACCGGATCCGGTCGTTAATCATCAGGTTTAGAACCAGAACTCAGAGCTGATGGGATTATTTCTCCTTCACACTGTGGATCTTTAAATCGTTTTATTGATTTGCATCGTCACTGGCTCTGGTTCTTTTGTTCTGCTCTGTGAGACTGTCCCGGTTGGTCCCGGTTGGTCCCGGTTGGTCCCGGTGGTTTGCAGCACCATGCCGGAGTGTGTGTCGGTGCCGGAGTTCGTGCATGAGGTGCAGGAGGACTGGAGCTCCCCCACCACCTCCTCCTTCACCTCCAGGATGCTGAGCTGCAGGAACACGGTCTACCTGCTGGAGGAGGTCAGTACTAGAGGAGGAGGAGGAGGAGGAGAAGGAGGTATGAGGAGGTGGTGTCACTCATTCAGGAGCTTTCATGTTTCCTCATGAATGAAACTAACACACAGGAAGTCACATGATTACTTTGTCTTCTATCTCATATTCAGGGCCGAACCAAATAGCTTGAAGGCCCTCAGGGCAAAAATGAGCTGCTGGGGCCCCCTGGTTCTCCCTTATATTATTAGGTTTGTTTACTTCTCCCTCGTTCTCTTATTAATATTAACTGCACCTGCCAGAGTTGGACAAACTTCACCTTTTACGTATCATTGTAACTGGTGCATTTACTGCCGTCTCACACAAGCTCTTTAATGGAAAACAGGAATGCATCAGCCACAACACAACACACAACGGATACACAACCACAATGGAGGTGAGTTTCAATGGATGTTGACATTGAAACGAGCAGAGTTAAACCAAATTCATGCTTCTGCGTCGAAAGCTACGCCGTAGAGGTGCACCCTACGCAGCACCCTACACAGAACCAGAATACATTTCAATGTTTCCCAGAGAATTAGATCAATCTGTGGTGGTAGCTGCTGGGAGGCTTGATGATGGGAGCGTGCACGAGAGAACGCAGCTCGCTCTCATGCACAACAGAGCAAAACACACGAGGGACCTCAGGGATCTTAAATCTTATATGAGTGTGTAAAAATGTGGTTCATTATGAAACTGTAGTGGGACACATTAGACATGGCTGGCTGCCACTGTCTAAATAATGAATGGCAAACAAGGTATCTCCAAATAAAAGATCTGGGCGGCACGGTGGTGCAGTGGTTAGCACAGTCGCTCCGTACACTGATTCTGTGTCAGCCTTGTGACCAGTCCAGGGTTTACACTGAGCTAATACAACGTCTCAGGAAGTTTACCAACCAGCTGGTTTGGTAGCAGACGCCGAACGTTAGCAAACAACTCACAAGGCTTTAAGATGAAATGTGTGAATATATATATAATCTTTTCCTCAACTCTCCCGTGGAGTAAATAAAACCCTGAGCTGTCCAAACCCAATGTTAGCAGCACTCCTTGTTAGCATACTGTATGTGCATTGTTATTATTATTATATTCAATTTCTGCTGATAGATCCACTTAAATCCTACCCGCTGCTTCTTTAAACCAGTGGGCCCCTAACCCCCCAATACACACACACACACACACACACACACACACACACACACACACACACTTGGCGTCGCTGACCTGGAGACCCTCAGATCTCTGACTGGCCTCAAAAACATGCTGTCAAGCCGCGCCTCCCTGACCCCCCCCTGCTGCCGCCCCAGTTTTACCCCCAACAGAGTTGGCATATGTTACCACGGGAACAGATTACATCTCATTAGTATTCATTGTTATCGTGAATGTTAATGAGGAGGAGACAGAGAGATTATTGTTAATGAGGATATGAGGTGAACTGCAGCTTGGACTCAGGAAGTTGAAGATTACAACTTTCATGAGAATTTTAGTTTGTTAACAGTAAACCAGTGATCTGAGGCTCCGGTTTCCCTTTGAGGACTTTTTCTAAACCAACCAGCTTCATTTATCAGACGATGTGAAAAAACAGTTCAGAGAAAGAAAACGACAAAAACAACTTTCATATATTCATAATTTATATAAATAGGAGGTAAATAATAAGACATTGGAGGAGATACAGATACATTCTTATGCCAGACATCGTGCTGTTGGTAGAAGAGGTTTGAAGAATGAATGAAGGTGGATGTAGTAGAATACGGTGTCATCCTGACAAATGCAAACAATGACGACACTGTGTAAACTCCTCCTCCTGATAGATGCCTTAAAAACAAATAATAAAATCAAAGCACATCTTCAAATAGTCAACATTTGATGAAAAATCTAATCTTAGTGCCCGTGTTGATGTATTATTATTATTTTTATAATAACTGCATGAATATATGAACTGTTTCGTATGTGTGTGTGTGTTCGTTCAGGCTCTGGACAGTGACCGTCTGGTGTTGCAGAAAATGAAGAAAGCTTCTAAAGCCAAATATACTTCAGGACAAGGTACACACACACAAACACAGACACACACAAACACAGACGCGCGCACACACACACGCGCACACACACACACACACACACACACACACACACACACACACACACACTGATCTCTGCACTGACCCTGTCTCTCTCTCTCTCTCTCAGAACACGTCTCTCACCTGGAGCAGTACATTCATTCGATGGAGAAGCTGTCGGTCAACTGTCACTCAAACGGAGAGTCCGAGGTTGGCTCCGCCTTCTATCGTCTGGCCGACTTTTCTAAAGAGCTCGTCTCTCCGATGAAGAACCTGGTGAGTGACACATTTACATTAAACTAGGTAGATCGATGTTGTTTAAGTCAGAGAGGAACCTTTTAAAATTTGGTGCAGATCCAGGATTTATTTTATCACTGTATGTTGGATTGAATGTGTGTGATTTTGTGTTTACGTTTGTGTGTGTGTGTGTGTGTGTGTGTGTGTGTGTGTGTGTGTGTGTGCAGCTAAAGAGCATGCTCCACAACATCCACTTCTTCCTGGACTCCCTGGTTAAAGGCGACCTGAGGGAGGTGAAGGGGGTGAGGACCATCTTTTCATTCACTGCTTTCCATTACTGCATCATATTAGCTCCACGTGGCCTCAGGGTGGCGCTGTCTCTCACCCGTCTTTGTCCTTGTCTCAGGATCTGAAGAAACCTTTCGACAAAGCGTGGAGGGACTACGAGAGCAGATTGTAAGTGATCATCAAACATTCAAGGGTTTTTTTCTCGGCTTCACTCTTGAGGATTTGACAAATGTGACTGTCGTGCAAAATAATACGTTATAATCCAGCGCTACAGTTCTTTGCTCACGCACCTGAAAGAGCTCTGTCTGTAAAGATGGGTTCAGCTAAACACGCGAGGTCTCACACATCGTGTTTTGCAGTAAGCAGGTGGAGAAGGAGAAGAGGGAGTTGGCTCGTCAGTACGGGATGGTGAGGAACGAGGTGAGCGGGGGGGAGATCGCTGAGGAGCTGGAGAAGGAGAGACGCTCGTTCCAACTGAGCATGTGTGAGGTCAGACACGCTCACACACACACACACACACACACACACACACACACACACACACACACATACACACACACACACACACACACACCCTGCCCTCCTCCTGACTCCGTCACTTTCACCTGAGGGAACAATCCCAATTCTCTCCTTTGATTATTCCTCGGTCCTTTACCAGGAAGTCCTTCCAGCTCCGGATGAAATGGAGGGATGCAAATGAAGGAATTGGAATGTAGCCCTGCTCATTTTTCTCCTTCTCTCTCTTCCTCTCCTTTAGTTTTCTTTCTTATGTCTCCAGCGACAGCCAGTTGCTTGGAGGCATTGTGTTTTTGGGTTGTCCGTCCGTCTGCCCCATTCTTGTGAGCATGATATCTCAAGAACGCCTTCAGGGAATTTGATCAAATTTGGTATAAATGTTTAGTTGGACTCATGAACTTTGATTGTGGAGGTCAAAGGTCACAGTGACCGTTCTCTCTCGAATGCTCCTCTTGATCATCGTCCCCCACACTTCACCTTAGCGACTCTGAAACTCATCCATCACTTCCAAAACATGTAAACACACGACCTTCTTCCCTTTAAAACCATGTGGTCGTCTCCCTCTTCTCTCTCAGTATCTGATTAAGGTCAACGAGATAAAGACAAAGAGAGGCGTTGACCTGCTGCAGAACCTCATCAAACACTACCACAGCCACAACAAGTGAGGACACGCAAACACGTTATCAGGCCTACATGTTGTAAAAAGACATGATTTACTGTATCTGTGTGTGTGTGTGTGTGTGTGTGTGTGTGTGTGTGTGTGTGTGTGTGTGTGTGTGTGTGTGTAGTTTCCTGCAGGAGTGTGTTTCCACCACTGAGCGGTTGAAGCAGTACATTGAGGAGCTGAACGGGGTCCTGACCACGGTACGACAATGACCGACAGAAAGAAATAAAACCCAGAAACAAGTTAGAGTCAAGCGTCAACCCTCTGTGATGTCACCCGGTCTGCGAGCTGTCGTTTTTGAGTTGGACATTTTGTCCAGCGCCATCTTGTTTTTTTAATTTAAAGGAGCGGGGGGTGGAGCCTGACACCCACCTACACCTGCGCCCTGCACCCATTTGATGGTACTAGCTGTCAATCACATTTCCAAGACCCAAAGCCTACGGTGCTTATTGTCTAATTGACTCAAAGCGGAGCATAATTTACAAAATGAAGATGACTTGAAACTAGAGATTGAGACATAAACTCCTTAGGAAAATGTTTACTGACGTTATGAATCAAGTGAGAAGTAGAATAATTTTTTGCAACCAGTGGAGTCGCCCTCTGCTGGTCATCTGAGAGAAGATAGGTTTCAGACATGGTGCAGGTCGCAGGTGGAGGTGGGCGTGTATTATCCTCGAGCTCTCAGTCAGGCTCCACCCCCTGATCCTCCTGAAACCAGGATGGCGCAGGACAAAATGTCAAACAGGGGGTTGCCCCTTGGTTTCAATAATAAAAATTAAAAAAACTCTCGCTGCATTTGATAAACAAAGTTATCCAGATGATTTTAGATGATTTTAGCCTGATAACATCACGTCAGCCCGGATCAGTGAAACCACACGTGAGCAGCAGGGCTCAGGTGAACTGTCGTGTGTCTGCAGGTGAAGCAGCGTCACGAAGACGAGAAGAAACAACTGTGTTCTCTCAGAGATCAGCTGAGGCCGGTCGTCCACACGGAGCAGGTCAGACACACAAACACTGACATGATAACACTGTCCAACAGGATATTAAACTGTGTGTGTGTGTGTGTGTCTGTGTGTGTGTAGGACTCTCTGCCTAAGCAGGTGTACAGTATGCATCAGCTGCTGGGAGACAAACATTACGGAACAGAAAGAGCAGGATTCCTCTACAAGAAGAGTGACGGGTAAAAACACAACACAATAAACTGCTGAAGATCAACATTAGTCGCACAACTAAAACTGTCTCTGTTTGTGTTTCAGGTTGAGGAAAATGTGGCAGAAAAGGAAATGTTCCGTTCATAACTGTTACCTGACGATCGCACATGCTACTGTGAGCTCACCGTGTGTGTGTGTGTGTGTGTGTGTGTATGTGTGTGTTACCATTGACCTTAAATTATAATTCCTAGGATATGAAATCATCATATGAAGTCATTATCTCGTCATTATAGTTGTCACAGGAAATGACGCAGCAAGAAGTTTCAGATAAACCCAAGTATACCAGTTAAATTTGATCTCATTGATAATCGTTGGATTAACACGTTCATCTGATTCTTATACAAAGAAAACATTCTTTACTGCTGCTGCTTCACATTAAAAGCACGTGACTGATGAAACATGGGGAGGCTCTTATTGTGAAGCAGCCACAGAAAAACACTGTGCATTTCTCACATATACAAAACTTTTACTTTTAACTAGACTTAGACTTTTAAAACACCTCAAACTCTTCTGTCTCTTTCAGCCGAATAAACCTCCGACCAGACTCAACCTACTCACCTGTCAGGTTAAACCCAGCGTGGAGGACAAGAAATGCTTTGACCTGATCTCTCGTAAGAAACACGCAAACACACACACACACACACACACACACACACACACACACACACACACACACATAATGTTCTCTATAACAAACCTTTTGTCCTCCAGATAATCGGACATATCACTTCCTGGCTGAAGATGAAGCTGAGTGTGTGGCGTAAGTAACAAATAAATAAACTTTATTGAAAGAGTCTGATACTGGAATCCTCTTGTACGTTGATAATCATAAGATGTGTGTGTGTGTGTGTGTGTGTGTGTGTGTTTTCAGCTGGATCTCGGTGCTCAGTAACAGTAAGCAGGAGGCTCTGAGCGTGGCTCTGGACGGGGGGAGGCTGGAAGGAGGAGGAGAGGAGAGCAGCGTGGAGGATCTGACCCGCGCCATCACCGACGACGTCAGGCGGATGCCAGGGAACAACAGCTGCTGCGACTGTGGAGCTCCGGGTAATCCCTGTCAACCAATCAGTCAATCAATCAATCAATCAATGTATTTTTATTCGTTTATTAGTGAAACTAAATAAATTAATCTGTAACCGTTGTGATTTTGTATTGGTTTTCAATTTTAAAACAAAACTATGAAGCAGGTGAAAACTCTTTGTTCTAACTTCTCAGAATGTGAGTAATTTACGACCTTTTGTAAAAAAGTTAAATGCAGCCTATTAAATGTCAAAGGTCAAATCAAAGTTTACACTGTACCTACAACACTATAACATTTTTAATGTGTAATATAATATATGTTTCTCTCTCTCTCTGTAGATCCTGGATGGCTCTCGACCAACCTGGGGATCCTGACCTGTATCGAGTGTTCAGGGATCCACAGGGAGATGGGGGTCCACGTGTCCAGGATCCAGTCTCTGAGTCTGGACAGCCTGGGGACCTCAGACCTGCTGGTATATGAACTTACAGTAGACAAAGGTCAAAGGTCACGGTGACCTCATGTGAGTCACACAGTGATCGTGTCTCTCTTTCTTTCAGTTGGCCAGGAATGTTGGTAACTCTGGTTTTAATGAAATACTGGAGGCGAACCTGCTGAGTCCGTCTCTGAAGCCGTCTCAACACAGTCACATGTAAGACAAACACACACAGTTGTGTGTCTTTCTGCTGTTGTCGTACTGTCGTTCATTGTAGTGAATTTGATGCTGTGTGCTGGTGGCGTGCAGGACGGAGCGTAAAGACTTCATCATGCTCAAGTACCAGGACGTTCATTTTGTGAGGCGGAGTCCCAGCTCTACTGCAACGCTGCGACTCGGCCTGCAGGAGGCGACCAAGAGCTGCGACATCTACAGTTTGATTCAGCTGCACGCTCAGAGGATGGAGCTGAGCCAGCCGCTGCACACACACATACAGGTACACACACAGTTGTATACACATACAGTATACACACACACAAAGGGTATATACACATATACACACATGAAAGTATATAGACATGCACTTACATACATATACACACAACCAGAGTTTAACCCCGATAAACACACACACTCTGTTTCCATGCCGACAGGAAAAAGGGGAGACTGCGCTCCATCTCGCCGTCCTATTGGCCGACAGGACGTCACTGCACATCCTGGACTTCCTGGCTCAGAACTGGTCAGTCGATGTTCAGCAGTTATTACAATTCATTTTT